>NW_026855139.1:0-71566 GCF_026571515.1 Ruditapes philippinarum | reverse complement strand
GTAAAGACAATCTCGTCCGTAACAAACCTAGTGTTATTGTTTATTTAATAAGTATTGCTAAGATCGACAAGTTGTTATCTTAATACAGATTCAGTAAGATCAGTAAGAAAAGAAGGACATAACCATTTAAATACACCATCTTAAAAGTCAACCTAGATTATGGAATCCCTGCACATTTGGTAAATCTTTATTAATTTGTCTTTAATTAATCTGTTTTCCTGTACATTTGTTATTTATATTTTTAAAGCCGCATAATCTTAATCAAGATCGGGATCACCATTTCAATTTTCGTCTCTCCCAATTCCAAGTCCCTTATCAATTAATTTAATATAATAAAGCCTTTTAATTAAAAGGAAAAAAAATGTAATATAATTTACTAAATTAAATGTAAATAATCATGTACCTTCATAATGGCCATTTTATTTAGCCAAAGGCTGTCGTATTGGTCCGCAACCGTAGGCTGAGGTCATTTCACAGGAGTAATATGAAAACACCCGGTATTTGACATTTTATGAAATCAATTAACAACAAACTCACACTTTTGAGATAAATCTTATTTTTACGATAATATTGAACTAGAAATGTGTCATCATGCCACGGATGCCCCCGCATGCAGCCAAAATTTCAGAAGTTATAATATTTAGTTCCAAATTTGTTTGCACAAATTATTTTTTTCGTTTTAAGTTCAAAGCCCTTAAAACTTTTCAATGTTAACACAAACCATTTTCATACAATGTTCAAGGCTCTGAAATTATTCCGTCTTAACCTTTTAAAAATAGCATATTGCATATTTGAAGCCAAAATAATGGCTAAAAGTATGAGTGCTGAAACTGAAAGTCCAAAATTTGTCCAACATTCAGAAAAGATAAGTTTGTCCAAAATCATTGAACCACGACCAAATTCAAACTTAAACTGCTTATTTCTAAGATGTATCTATATTATTTTCAAAGTGAAAGGGACATAACTCTGCCAAAAAATCATCAAATCATGACCAAATTCAAACTTGACATGCCCATTCCTTTGACATATCCATATGTCGAATTTGAGTTGTATATGTAACACTGTTGGGTAGATAATGAACAGAAACTGTAAATTTCATATTATTTTCAAAGTGAAAGGGGCATTACTCTGCCAAAAATCATTGAACCATGACTAAATTCAAACTTGGCCTGGGCATTCCAAAAGCATATCCATATGTCAAATTTGAGTTTAATGTGTTGTACTTTTGGGGAGATAATAAACGGAAACCGAAAATTTCATATTGTTTTCAAAGTAAAAGGGGCATAACTCTGCCAAAAATCATCGAACTATGACCAAATTCGAACTTGACCTGTATTTTCTTATGACATATCCATATGTAAAATTTGAGTTGAATGTGTTGCACCCTTGGGGAGATAATGAACCGAAATTGAAAATTTCATATTATTTTCAAAGTAAAAGGGGCATAACTCTGCCAAAAATTATCGAACCATGACCAAATTCGAACTTGACCTGTATTTTCTCATGACATATCCATATGTCAAATTTGGGTTGAATGTGTGCAACCGTTCTTAAGATAATGAACGGAAACTGACGATGACGGAATGACAGAATGACGGAATGACGGAAGGACGAAATGACGGAAGGACGGAATAGGGTAACACTATATGCCCCGGCCATTACATGGCGGGGGCATAAAAATAAATCAAGTCCAGAGGCTTTAGTGTATACGGCAAATGAGTTGCAAGCAACTATCTAGAAAAAGAAATCATCTACAAAACCGATAATTTGTTCCTAGCCACCTTCTATAAGCATGTTTTGAATCAACGAAACTGCACAAAAAGGCGGTTTTGACATTTTTTAAGTTCTTATTAAGGTTACAGTACTTGTCCTGCCTTCGCAATATTTGCCATATTTCTTCCGTTTGGCACTGATAGCCCTGCGATAAAATCTATTACATAACAGCCATTACTGCATAGCTAATAAATATTACTACATAAACGTATTAGTTTGGAAACTGTCCGTTATTAGACATAAACTATGAGTTATGAAAATTTAAATTTCTATTACAATTGTGTTTTTAACAAGAGAAGTCAAGTAGTCTCAAAAGGCAATGCGTCATGATTAGGGCATAGGCGAGTAATAAATTGAAACCAAGGAAGGAAAACGATTTGTGACTCATATTTCTCAAAAGCGAAAGATATATACATACGTACTACGCCTTCAAATACCCAAATAAAGTTACATGCAGGCCAGATTTAGTTAAAAATTTGTTTTAGAGGGATCGATTCAGAAAAATTCTTATTTAAACATATTATTTTACTAATTTTTGAATGGCCAATTGGATTTGCAGTTTTCAGTTTGACTTCAGTGTAAACAATAATTTTATTAAATTTTACTGTGAATTCACAAGAAGTCAAATTGAAACAGCTTTAAGAAATAGGAAATTGCAAATTATTTTCAGAGCTGGACAATAATTTTTATCCAGAGAAAATAAGAACCGATGGATTCTAAACAGAGTTGGACATTCTGTTAGTCATCTGGTCTGTCATTTTTCGTACTCATTATTTAAAAAGCACATTTAGAAAAGGAACACTGAACATTGGTGACAGGTATGTAAAGTATTTTTAAGAAATAAAAAAAACCAGATATTCTTTCATGCATATTTTTCACGAAAGAAAGTCTGTAGGTATTTTATAAAATTGAATAGTTATTATAAGCTCGTTAAGCCAGGAAATTTATCTTTCATTTTCAAAAGCCATTTTTTGTCTTGTTACAATTATGCGTTGGTCACATAGCTGAACATTTTCTGAAAAATTGCGCTCTGGCATTAAGTTCAGATATAGTGATTACGTATTACGTATGGAAGTCAACATACCATTTTTTACAATTTGCTGCATTTATTACAATTACTATACATCCAGTACTCTTTCCTGCAAATGATACGCATCTCACTTGTTTTAAAACTGTTATAACACCACACTTAAACACCCGTTTTCCCTCTCTAAAAAAGAAAAAATAATCATTTCTGAGGCATGGTACCTTAAATCTTTTCTATTGCATTTACAAATCATAACAGGCCTCATCTTCAGGTAAATTTATATGCTGCGGTACCTTCTCCCTCAACTCAAATTAAAAATAGTGAAACCATTTTTTGTCCGTACTATTTCTAATTTATTTAAATATTAAATAACAAATGTTTTTTTAAATATTGAAACATTTAAATTATCTTATTATTTTATTTAAAAAAAAGATATACTCAATAAAAGATAAAAACATGAATTATAAATCTTGCTTTTATATATACATGTTCATCATAAAAAACTCGTTTGTTTTCGACTAAATCGCCATTCTCTCAGAGCACTACATAATTAAAAAAAAATCAAATAAAAATTGCCAACATCAAGTGGACATTGATCAACGGATCACCGCTTATGTCAGTGTCAAAAGAACTTTATTTCAAATCTCGCGCGTGAAGTAATTTATCGGGTATAAATTTCTTTTAAAATAAATGATCAGCTATTACTCCAGTTGAAATCATTGTAATGTTTGCTAAAATAAAGCAAGTACTAAATGTTGATGGTGAAATGGGCACATTAACTTTATCTGTAATATGGAATTCAACTTCCCAATCACAGTTTGAGCATTTTCTAATTTAAATTATCCATATTCTTTAAGGCCACTAATTCGAAATTTTTAATATCCGATACAAAGACAAAGAATGCTTAAACTAGCGATGAGGACTTTCATAGACTTAAACGAAGTGATGAAAAATTTTGGGGTTACCATTCAACAGCTTTGATTATTTGCCAATGACAGTTTTGTTAGCCACAGTTTAGTGTTATTTATTGAACATAAGCTGAAAGGGCAAACTGTTTTTATTTATTTGCATAGACAGATGGTTCCAAATGTCGGATAAATGTGTAGATAAAATAGATCAACTATTGTAAAAAAAAAGTAATTGACAGAACATAGTGCTTTTATCTCATAACTTGAACCACAAGAAAGCAAAATTTACGTCAAAGGTACATGTTGTATTTAAACAGTCTATATAGTACAAAAAGTAGGTCACACGGTCGAAATACCCATCCACGGGAAATGAAATCGACATAAATATCGGAAGAGATAGACTTTATGTGTAGAGTTTACCAGAATGTAAGTATCAACACACAATATGCAAATGGTTTGTTTCTTATCGCGATCTAGTGGCGTCACATGACATTTAAAATGGCGGTTATATCGTATTTTGCATGAATCGGACAATTCAAAATATGACTACAATCGAAAAGTTTTCATGCTTAAGGTTTATATGTTTTGATATCTAATATTTATTTACATCATATTATAGTATTGAAACTGCCGAATATTTTCAGACAGTTTTACACTGGCCAAGCTTTGGAAATGAACTAATATTTTTAACATTTATAACAATATACTATTTTTCTCTCTTGTTTTAAGACGTTTCACTAGTTTGCTTGCATGGGAGTAAAATATGTACTATTTCTATATATAATGCGTTTGAATTAGTGAAGCTCTTATGAATGTCATACAGCAGGTACTGACATCGCACATGCGAAAGTGAATAACATAGATACTTTGTCAAAATATAAGACTGATCATGTTAAAGCATAACCTTCTCTTCTTGACAATATTCAAATATTTGTTTTTTGTTTGTTTTGGGTTTTATGTCACATCGACATAGTATAGGTCATATCGCGACGTGGAAATTTCAGCTTTACTGGTGGAGGAAGACCTCAGGTGCCCTTCCGTGCATTATTTCAGGCACGAACGGGCACCTGAGTAGAACCACCGACGTTCCGTAAGCTAGCTGAATATTCGAATATTTCATGAAAATAATAGGGACTTAAATGATTTATGTTTTACTCGGATTTGCACTATAAAGACTGTGATGCTGCCTGGATAGCTAAATAAATCATAAAATCTCAGAATCTCAAGTATTCTTAGAGTTGCTGCTACAATAAAACATTTAAGGATTGTTCCCCACATTCTTCCATGAAAATTATGTTGATCCTTTGTTAAATAAAACGAAAAAAAAAAAGCAATAAATAATTTTTCTTTGTCATCCAATACCGCTAAATTAAATTTTATAAGCTTAGCTTCATTGAATCCATGCCATGACGAAACATACTGACAGCTACAACCTTGAGCAATGGTATGCAGAGAGTAAATACAAAATCATTGAACTAAATAAATCCACAGAAAAACGCGCGTGACGAAAAACAATACATAAATCGACAAGCTAATTAGTAAACTTATGCTAAAACCGCTTAAGTACATATGAAAAAGGTTTTGATTTTTTAAAAAATGGGATAGACAGAATTTGAATTTTTATTATAAAGGTCAATCAATTGAAATAGTTAAAAAGTTAACATATTAAGGCATTGTTTTTTCTGTAGGCGGATCTTTTTATATGACTTTTGAAACACTTTCTGGACAAGCATTGAAGGCGTTGTATAAACTTGAAAAAGAACTTCTAAGATTTCCTTGTATGTCAGTTAAACATAAACTGGATTTATTTGATTAACTTTTTTACCAATTATTAACTATGGATCACAAATATGGGGTTTACATGATGGACATGTATTAGAAAATATCCATTTAAAGTATTGTAAGAAGTTGTTAGAAGTTAAAAGACAAACACAAAACAATTTATCTATGGTGAACTTGGAAGGACATCTTTAAAAACAGTGAGAGCTTTAAATGTTATAAAAAACTGGTTAAAAGTTGTTCAGACAAGTAGTACAAAATTTAGAACTTAAACCAATTCAATGTAATGGGCTAAGTCAATTATGCTTTTGTTACAATCTTTATGTGTCAATGAAGTATTAGAGCGTTGGAAATATAAATTTATCTTTTTATCAGTAGTAAAACAAAGATTAACAGATACATTAATACAAAATTGGTATGCAACTTTAAGAGATTCATCAAAAGCAAGAAGTTATGTATTATTTTGTGATTTTGGTTTTAAATCATATCTGTCAATGGTTAATATTGAAAAATTTAGGAAATCTTTATTACGTCTCAGGACTTCTTCGCATAGATTAAAAGTAGAGACTGGTAGATGGCATAAACCGGAAGCAATTCTTTATAATGAAAGAAAATGTAATATTTGCTTAAAACTATAAGATGAATTTCATTTCATGTATTATTAGAATGTCCACAGAACAATGTTTTGAGAAAACAGCTCATAGATAAATATTTTTGAAAGAAAAACCCAATTATACCAAAATTTATTGAATTGTTAACATCTCAAAATGAAAATATTATAAGAAAGTTATCAATTTTTATCTTTAAAATGTTTAAATTTAGAACAAATGTTGAATATCTGTAAATTATAGTAGCTAAGAAAGTAAATGTAATGTTACTTAGTTGATATCATTATGCAAAACTTGTGCTTCATTAAAACCTTGCTGTAATATGATTATTCTGTTCATATTAAACCAAACTTATGTCTCAAATATACAGTAAATGTTAAATATATTATTATCATGTATATGTTTAATGACCTTGTAATTATGTATGTATGTATGTATGTATGTATGCATGTATGTATGCATGCTGTGTACTGATGCTGTGTACTCATAGGTATAATACCAACATGTATTTGGCAATAAAATCTAACGTAAATCTATGAAATGATCCAGTTACATAAAATATGAAACAAAAGATCAAAGATGCAAATTTAAAGCTCAATAGTTTAAAATTTACCATTAATAACCTCTCCGGCACCTGTTAAATAGAAAAATTGTAAACATGACAGCTTTGTTATATTTATGCAGTTATTAAAAGATAAAAATTTAAACCCCAACCAAAAAATTTAAATTTAAAAGATTTTAAAAGTACTTTTATGCCCCAGAAAAAATAAATTTATTTTCCTTTAAAAGAGGAGAAATATAAGGGTAAAAAATGGGTTAAAGGTGTTTAAATTAGATCCCAAAACGCTGAATGAAAAATTATTTGTAAAAAAAGGGAAAGCAAAATTTTTAAACAATTTCAAAGGTGGGTTTTTTTTATACTTAATTATTAGATATCTTCTCATTGCCAACAAGCAATATATACAAATAAATAAATAAATAAAAAAAAGTAAAAAAATAACAAAAATGGTTCAGATAATTGGGTAAGTCTTTGGAAACTCTTGCAAAGCAACAATAAAAGCTTTTGAGAAATAAAAACATTTCTTGTATAATGGGCTTTTAAATTTCGTTTTTCACAATTACAAAAAGTGAAAAATGAAAGTTGACTTGCAATAATTTTGTTTTTTAAATAGTAAATAGGCTGTTAATATTGCTGTCTGCAATATGATATCATAGTTGATTTTTCAAGAAATTGATGCACTTGTAAAAAGAGGTCATAGTCATAGAAAATCAAAATTTTGCACCAACCATTTTCTAACTGTACAATGTTGTTGCATGACGTAGAAAAAAAACAAGAATAAAGATCAACAATCCAAGGCACCGTTCACGGGACGCAGCCTCAAGACACACCAAGCAGGTCACCCAGAAGGCCCAAAACAAAAACCTATAAAACCATCAAAAAGATGATGGAAACTGCTAACTTAAGAAATTATTCTTGAATCATTGGAATACGACATTTTTTATTTACATACCAAAGCAATATGCTGAAAACTCAAGGGTAGAATTAATAGTATATCTGGGATTTCCTTGGTCGCACTTGTCTGATCAAAGAGAAGTAGTTAATTGTGTTCGTCACAAAGCTTTCTGTTCAAGATTAATCAGAACAGAAGAAGAACATACGTTTAATTAGACTTGTAACATAGTAACATCGTCATGCTAATATTAGATTTTAGAACAATTTGTACGGTCACGGTGATCATTGGTTAACACAAAGATACAATATGATAACTTGAGATATACTATTAGATTAATGTTACTATTGTTTATTGTTTATATAAGTAAATATTTCTTGCAATATCTTTTATTGATGCAGTTAATAGATAATGTCTAGCTGGCACTCACAGGATTAGTTTATCCAATATTTTACAACCAGTGTAGTCTAACCAAATTCCCACAACTGAAAACATAAACTTCTAACCCGATAGAAGGCGAAGGATAGATGTTAACCACGCACAAAACTAAATACTTATTGAGCAGTTTCTTTCTAGATAGAGAACAGTAATCACTGTCAAAAGTTACTACATGTTATCACAGCAAATATCATATGATAATTGTATAAATAAGAGCAAAATAGCCTTTATTATTTAAGACATGCATGATTTTACAACAGACAAACATGTCTGTTAATTATGTGAATAGTAAAAAAAAACAAAAACTTTTTTTCTTTCCAAGATGGAGTTAAGAAAAAGATTAAATATTTACAGAGAGCTATTTCGGCGATTGCCCAAAAACTTCCTTCAATGTATCTGCTACAAATTCATCAGATAAAAGCCATTGTTTGAAGTTAATTGCAATAAACTGAATAATTTGAAACATCGCATGGTCTAAGACCATTCAAAATTATATTTCTTTATATATAGTCCTACGAATTATTGTATAACAACAAGGACAAACTTAGAAACAATAAGTGATATTCATCTTCGATATCAAGGGTATTACACGGCACTGACACATGATCTTCGTTGTCCGGTAATCTATGTCTACCTATTCTACCAGTTGTATTCTGAGAGAAATGGCGCTGATAACTCTTAATTTCTGGAAATCATACATTACTTAAACTACGTGCGTAAAAGGTTCGAAGGTAAAATTTCATACGATAAATAGTTTTGGGCAATTTTCTAATATGAATCTACAGAAAACATTATTATTTTCGATATTACCATGCAATCCTTGTACATGAATTATCAATAAGTCTTTGTTCAATATTTCTAGAACTAATTTACCAATCAACACTTATCACTATTTATAAAACAATCAGACAAACCATATTCAATACCAAGTAATCGTTTGAACATTTGAGACCCAGTTATTATATCCATGTTCACAATCAGAACACTTTGTATCATAAACTGTTTTTCATAATATAATTATCAGTTGGATTGTTTACCACTAACAAAACTCTGAATTACTTAACAAAAACGAGCAAATATATAATCGGCCATCTTCCAAGTTCACCGTAAAACCCTGCATTACGTACTATGTTCTGACATTTAGAACAGTTGTTGCAAATTTAAGGTGGGATAACGTTCAAGTTCTTTAAGATTTAGAATGTCCCCATCACTTCAAGCAGAGATAATTAAGATAGAACACAACAAATGAATCGAAGTTGGCATTTGAGTAATTAAGTTTTATATCATATTTTTTACAATATATATAAGTAAACATTATGCCCTATAAGGGCCTCTTGCCAATTAAATGTTCCTGGTTAAAGCAAAGTATGCTGTATAATTTGAAAATAGTACCAGGTAGTTAAAAATTAGTCAACTGTTACTAATTGTTGCCCATTGTAGTACCATGTTATATCATTTGCACGTATCCCTACCTCTTTTCCTATACACCATAACGCTTGTTTTTAACGATATTAAAATTCTAAGTCCCACGTTGCAGTAATTAATAGATTAATCTAAACTTGTCCTGGGATCTTCGGTGTTTTACTATAGTATTGCATTATCGCAGACATAACAACAATAATAACTAAAATATATCAATTTGTTAACCTACATAGATATCATTTTGAGGTATAGAATTCAGCTTCAACAAATAATGAAGAACATCAGAGGTGAAATTTACAATACCCCTTGTCCTTAGACCACTAGGCATACATGAAGAAATCGGCAATATGAACTGCAAAGAAACGTACACAAAGATTAATAACTTTATCGTACATATCTTTAATAATAACACAAAGATTTACCTGAACATCCACACATTATATAAATTTTAAAACAATAGACAATTCTATTTATACTGTCAACAAGATTGTCAAGTCAATTAAATAACAAACATATATCGATTTATTGTTGTTTATATAATGTTGTATAATTGAATTAAAATAAATATGGCAATCACCGTAGACCTGCCTTTCTAAATACCAAACTGAGCTCTGAGATTACATGATTATTTACAAAATGGTTCTAAATCGTTTATATTAATAAAATAGATGGTAAAAAGTTTAGAAAAGACAACTTACGAGGGTATTCCTCTAATAATTTTGTTACATTATTAACAATAAGCCCTTTTTATGTATAGGAACAATTAATTCCTTCGGTCCATTTTCTGGAAAAATCTCAGACTCAAAAATTGCAATTAATATATGCACACATTAATGTGAAAAACAAATATCTATTGATTGTATAAAGTAATATCATTTAAAGAGAAAATCGGGACCTGCAGATTTCCCTTTTAAGAGGATTGACAGCATCCACAAATTTCAAGTAATTAAGATAATTGGTATATTTCAATTCATCGAAAGCAACAGTCAGAATCCATGAAAATTATGTTCTCCAAAAATCATTTGCTTCTTCAAATATACCATTCAAAAAGACGTCGTTAATAAAATGTTAAAAATGATATAAAAATTAATATTCTACTGTAATTCATTGTTTTGTGCTTAATATTGTTTAATTTTTAAAGTACTTCACAAAATGTGGTTTAGGTTTGCGTGAACCTTAATTTTTCTTTATACTGCATATTTACTTCTTAAGTAAATATTTTTCTTTTTCTTATTTATATAATTATATTGCTTGTTTACAATGCTAGCAAAAAAATTCTCTACTTGATCATTATTTTACATGCATTAAAACCATTCAAAGCGTCTAATATGTCGCTTTTGGTTCTTTACATTCATTGTCGAACCAGTCCCGCATCTTATTGCCGGGGTCGTGTCGGAAAATGAATGATAAATTCTATTAGGAAATGTTTTTTGAAGAATAAAGGGTCTTGCCACATTTCTTATTAGGCTTGTAAATATTATTAGGTGCATCGTTTAATGAGAATAAACGATTACCATTTTCAATAGCGCAGGTCAACGCTATTAAATTCTGGCAATTTAAGCGAGTCAGACCTGTCTTCGAAATGTATTTACATGATTATCATTTCCATTTATAAGCGTACAATACACAATTTTCATTCGACCACCGGCTTCTATATGATTAGCAAAACAGTGAAAAAACTAACGGGAAATATGGTCACTCCATTCATTTTACAGAATGTATAATAAAATTACAAATATTTGGGAAAATTTTTCAATGAGTTAAAAGATAATCTATTAACTGGATGCTCCGTTATTTTGTTACATAAGTATAACGAGCCAATATTAAAGTCACTCCCTAATCTACCGTTAACTTATACGTAGATTATTTGATATACAAAGATCAAGAAATTTGTACCAAAAGCATTACATTTTTATCCATTGAGCCCGTAAAAGGGGTCAAAAAGGGAACGTAAAAAAAAAAACAAACCATTCATTAATTCTTTCAGAAAAAAAATTTTTTTAACCCCAAACCCCTTTAATTATAACCCTACAGAAAATAAGCCCTATTTTTAAAAAATATCAATTCTTTTTTCAATGCATTCAATAAGTCACTTTAACGGGTATTTTACCTGGAAATCATCCCCCCAAGAAAACCCCACATAAATAAACTCTTTTTAAAAATAAAAAAGCTTTTGCCCAATTTAATCCAAAATTAGGTAGGGGAATTGTTTTTTTATCACGGGGAAAACCCAAAAAAATTTCATTTTAAAAATTTTTCAACCCCTCCCCTTTTTCTTTCGGGGGAAATTTTCTGAGAATTAAAAACATTAAAACCCTTTTAATTCAAATTTAACGTCACAAAAGGGCCCCCTTTTTTTCCCAAAAATAGAAAATAATTAAATTTGGGGGGCCAAGATTTTACAAATTTCCAAATTTCCCCGCTTACTACTAACCAAAATGTCCATATAAATAGAAAATCACCCCCTCGCCCCACCTACGGGTTTTCCCTTTAGAAAAGGGGACCCGAAGAAAATAATTTTTTCCCTTTCACGCCGGGCCCTTTTTCTTTTTAGGTAGGGGGGTTTTCCTTTTACCCAACAACCCTTTTGGGAACTTTTCTTTCCACAAAAAAGGGGGCCCGAAAAAATTTTTCCACTGTTTTCCTAAAAAACCCTTTTTCCCTTATCCCTTTGAAATTTTGGCACAATTTTCGGATTCCCCCCCTTTTTTGGGAACCCCCATCCGATAAACTTTTCAAAAAATTTTGAGTCACTAAATCTTGTGAAATTTAAAATTTTTTAAAACCAGAAATTCTTTTAAAAACAGATTCTTTTGGTTTGGGCAAAACCAGTGGGGGCCTCAACTTTTTTTTGGAAAAACAAAGATTTTTACGCATTGACTGTGAGAAAAATCTCTTTTTAAAGCACGGCTTTTTACGTGAAATTGGTTTTAAAACAAAAGCCCGTCACAAAAGGGGTGCATCAAAATCAAAAAAAAAAATAAAACCCCAAATTTTTAAAAAAAGCAAATACACGAAACAAACAAAACCATACCCAAAAATAAACTATAAGGAAATTACAAAAAATTTTTTCCCATTAGTGAATTCTTTTTTAAATTTCATCCTAAAAGTATTTACAAAAAACAGTTCTTTTTTTAAACCAAAAAATTGCCAAATAAGGCCCTGGGGATAATTACACACACCCCTTTTGGGCAACTACTAAAAAACACTCTTCAAAAATTTGGGGATGTTACATTTTTCGCTAAAAATATAAAAGCCTTTTGTTTCCCGGGATAAGCACAAACAGAGGGTTTCTGCGGATTTCATAGGGTTTGGTTAAACAAAAAGGAAAGAACAAAACCCCTTTTCCTTTTTAAAAATCAATTTAAAAAGGCACATAATTTTTTCACAATATTACCAAAATCTTTAAACCATTTTTGTTGTGAAACCAACAAGGTTTGAAAATAAAAAAAACTTTTTTTCCCTTTTAAAAACAAAATTTTTTATACAGCGTAAATCTTAAAAACCCTTTTGGGCCATTTTTTTGGTCACCATGGGGTAGGCCCCCAAAACCCACAAAACACGGTACCCCCCTTCAGATTTAAGATAAAAAAACCAAATTTTTCCAAACGACCCTGTAACAAGAACAAAAAACAAATGAAACATAAAAAATATTAGGTTTTTGGGCCGTTGTTTTGGGGTTTAAATTTTTTTATAACTAAAATTTGTTTTTTTACGGGTTTAAAAATCCGACTGTGTTTTAAATTTACATTTTTTTCCGGTTCAAAGGGTTTTAGAATTTAATAACATGAACGAAAAATCCCAAAATTTTAAAATTTCTTAACCATCACGGCAACTTTTTCCATAACTATATTTTAAATTTGGGAATTTTTAACTTGACTTTTTTATTTAAATTTCCCTTGGGGTTTCAAAAAATATTTTTTAAAATTTCATAAGGGAAATTTTTGTGAAAATTTTTTAATGATTAAAAATTTTTACTACACAAATGCTTTAACTTTTTAAACCAAACATTTGCGTGAAAAAAAAAAAATTTATTTTTTAAAAGATATAATAAGCAAAATTTAGGACTTTTTTTTACTTTTTATACAAACAAACACATCCCCCCCGGGTTTTATAAAATTTAACTTTCCAAATAAATTTGAAAATTTAAATACCGGGGAATTTGCACATTGCAACCGGCGTTTCCCCACCCACAAAATTCCCAAAAGAGATATCAAATAGCAAAAAGCCTTTACTGTGTTATTCACGCAATTGAAATGTGGTAATTAATACTGCAAAATCTGTTTTGATCGCACATCTCATGTAAAATTATATCAGTACTTGAATCGTAAATTTGTATTATTTTCTTTTAATCTTGATACATTTGTCTCAATGTTGATTTTCTTGAAATATTTAGTTAAAGTTAGCGAAGTTAAAATTTGTTCTTGCTTAGCCATATAACAAGGCATATTTGTGAAATTGTCATAATTTTTTAGCAACATACCAATAATCTTTGGAAAACTCTCTCAATGACATGTCGTTCAAGAGGTGAGGGCTCGATTTGTCGCATGCCGCATCCGCTAAATCTGAACGATTTGAGATATATGCTAATATAATTATTTCTGTTATATTTATGCGTTAATAAAACAAAAGCAGAAATGCCCGTTTAAATGAAAATAAAACAATAGCACAACAGCAGTTATCTATTTAAACTATCACATTAATCCACATAAGATTCTTACAGTTATCCGCTTGAATAAAACAATACAAATTACCCGCTGAGATTATAACAGGTATCCAATAAAGAAAATCAATTACTGTAAAAGTTATCCTTCATAAAGAAATAACAATTGTCCATTTTTGTCCAGCAGGTAAAGTTATTGCTGTCCAAAAACATAACAGTTTTTTGGTTATGCATGCATATTACATTCCATTGGAATTTTAGAAATTTCGGATCTTCAGGGAAAAAACACGCATTAATGTATATGACATGATATTAAAACCTATGGTACTGTGTCGCTGTTTCAGAAACTAAGAGAGCAACCAGGAGAAAACCTACAAAAGGCCCCAGAATTGATAGAATCCAGAAACAGTGAATTTGGCAGCCAACTGAAAAACAACTGAATCCCTTAAAAATCACTTTAGTGAGCTTAACAGTAGAATTCTTCATTTTATGTTGAACAGCATGCCACCCACTGAAAAACACAAATGTTTTAAATGCTGGATGATCTACCGTCCATTTGTCAGCCAGTGATCGAAAAACATTGAAACAGGTTCCGGACTTGCCCATTATTGAGAAATTTTGATGTATTTACAAGGAGACATCCTGGATGCAACTGAAGGATATGGAGATGAATTAAATCAAGGTAATTTAAACTTTTTAAAGATTCATTATTTATTACTTAAGCTTTGTAGTATGATTTTGCAGATAAATTATAACAAGGATGGTTCAGTATTTAATACAAAAGCATTGTTGTTTGATTTTGCAGACAAAATAACATAATTTTGCTTTTCTGGCAAGTATCATTAACAGTCAATTTTAATCACGACATAGTATTAATTGTACTGTTATGTTGTAGGTACTTTCTTCTCATTTTGGCCAAAGTGAAGAAACCGCAGTTGCTGAATGGACCCAGATCAAAGAGGTTCTTCGCCATTCAGAGATTTCAGAGATGGATACCACAAAAACTTTAGAATGGATAGCAGGAAAACTTACAGACTCCCATCCTGTCCTGTGTAAACTGGCAACAGTAGGTTTACTATTGCCAACTTCAACTGCTGGTGTGTATAAAATGAATTTTTATCATTTCTTCTATAATAATGTAAATGTTACTGCTCTGTTGAAAATTTGTGGCATGTAAGCAAATGTTTTTTGTTTTTTTTTAACCCATGAATTTACAGATCAAGACTTTGAAATGGAATTTAATCAATGATCATACTGAATCAATATTTTAGGATGAAATCAATTCTGTTCTGTTCCATATATAATTACCAGTTCTAAACCATTCTTTTACCTATATAATAACCAATTCTAAACAATTCTATTCACCAAATTCTATTTTTTGTTCTCTCAGATTGTGAAAGAGGTTTCAGTGCCTTGAAACGAATCAAAACAGTACACAGATCATCCCTTTCCAATTAAGTTCTCAATTCCTTGTTGGCGGTAACTGTACAAGGCCCAAAACTGGAGGTGTTCAATTTCGATGAAGCAGTGAAAGTTGGGCACAAGGGACAATCTAGAAGGAGTGCAATTTCAAGACAGACCAACATATCCATAGATTAAATACTGTGTTAGTGACTGTGTGACACAAATAGATAATTGAGAAAATTCTATGATTGTATGAAAACATGGATTAAATACTGTGTTAGTGACTGTGTGACACAAATAGATAATTGAGAAAATTCTATGATTGTATGAAAACATGGATTAAATACTGTGTTAGTGACTGTGTGACACAAATAGATAATTGAGAAAATTCTATGATTGTATGAAAACATGAATTAAATACTGTGTTAGTGACTGTGTGACACAAATAGATAATTGAGAAAATTCTATGATTGTATGAAAACATGAATTAAATACTGTGTTAGTGACTGTGTGACACAAATAGATAATTGAGAAAATTCTATGATTGTATGAAAACATGGATTAAATAATGTGTTAGAGACTTAGTATATAAACATTGTGACACAAATAATTTATTTACAAAATTCTATAATTGTATGATTGAAAAAAAAGTATTTTAACCCATTATTTCATGAGCATTTTGTGAAAAATGGCTGTTTTCATTGAAAAGTCTCCCGTTACAAGTTCATCCCCCTTCTGGCAACCCCCTGAAGTATCTTTTGGTTTGGGGCCGCGCCGAAAGAGAGGTCACTTTTTTAACAACATTTCTCAAACAAAATAAGTGTTGGGGGCCTAAATAAGGCATTTTTTTACCATTTGAGACAACAAAGGGGGGGGGGGGGGTGAAAAGGCGTTAAAAGGCGTGTATATAACGTAATGGGTTAACAGAAAATGATGAAAATACTTGAAATTACCCTAAATCGTGTTTTTTTTCATGTTTAAACATGGCCTGTCATATAAATTTGAAGAAAAATTGTTATTTTGTAGATTTTTTTATTTTTTTCATTGACCCATTACTTCATGAGCATTTTGTGAAAAATGGCTGTTTTCATTGAAAAGTCTCCCGTTACAAGTTCAAATTGCTATAATACTATAAAAACTGCTTCAACACTAATCAAACTTGGCACAAATGTTGACTGGACCATTGTCCTTGCAACAACATGCTCAGGCTTAAATTTCTGTTACCATGGCAACGAGGGGACATCTCAAATTTGCCAAAAATCACTATTTTGCGTTGATTTTTTCCATCAAAATTGATTTCAAAGTGCTGCAACTTCTCAATGGATTGAGATAGAGTCAAATGCTTTTCAGCGTTGCTTACACGTTACCTTATGATCAATCTGGGGTCATTTATAGCCTCTCACAAGTCCAAAATTTTCTTGGCGATGAGGGGGACTCCGCCCCCCTTCAAATCCCCCAAACAGAAGGGGGTACATCTCACTTCTGGCAACCCCCTGATGTATCTTTTGGTTGGGGGCCGCGCCGAAAAAGAGGTCACTTTTTTAACAACATTTCTCAAACAAAAACAAGTGTTGGGGGCCTAAATAAGGCATTTTTTCACCATTTGAGACAACAAAAGGGGGGTGAAAAAGGCGTTAAAAGGCGTGCATATAACGTAATGGGTTAAATTGTTATTGCAATTGTTATCTTGAAATATACCCCAAAAAGCACCATTTACTTTTAACATCCAAAAAATTTTTCGACATGCGAGAGGGGTACTCCCCTCCCGCACCCACCCCAATAGGTTAATAGGTAATAGGTTACCCCAGCGCCTTAAAAATTTCCATGGGAAAGGCCTGACCTGTTATTTGAACAAATAATAATAATAATAATAATAATAAGATGATGATGATGACAAACATGATGATAACAAAAGCAAACAAAGATTTACAAATATGTAATAATGATTATTATAATTGTGTAAGTGTTAGTCTAAACGGATAATGAATTAATGCAACGTTGTGTTTTTTTATTACACTTTCAGTAAGAAGAAATGTTACTTACATTGGCGTGAAGAAATATATATATTTACCAAAAACAGAACGTAAGTTGAAACACGTCCGTCCTTCCACATGTTTATCATCTGTAATGGAAAAGAATGTCTAAAATATAACATAAATAATCAGGAAGACATAAGTATATGCACGTGACTGACAAGAACAAATACAATGTATGCATTACAGCAAAAATAAGATCTGTTAAGAGACTGCACTTGACTGCATTTGTATCATAATTCCTAACATAAGTATCCCTCTTTTAAACTGTGATGATTTAAACAGTCTTTAATTAAAGTGTTCTTAATACTTGTCTAGATGGTAATTATAACGATAACAAATTATAATAGAAAAAAAACAGCTTTATAATTTATAATGTTCTTGATATTGTAAAGCTGACATAAAGATGACGAATTATAATGTTAATGTTGCTGTTGTTGTTTGATGATAATGGTGGTGATTATGATTACAAAAAAATATTGATGATGACGATGATGACGATATTTTTGGTGATAATGTTTGATCCTGTTTATGGTAACAATGATAAAATTATTGTTTGTTACGCTAAAAGGAATATTGATGACGATGGCGATTATTATTTTTTTCTTTTGATTTTGGCTGTTGCTGCTTTTACTGTGCTGCTTTGGTGGCACCGGTAGCTGCTTTTACTGCTGCAGCATTGGCAGCTGCTGCTATTGTTGCTGTTGTTTCTGCGTCGGTTGTTGCTGCTATTTCTGCTGCTGATTCTGCTTAGAGGGGTGGCGGATGTTACTGCTGCAAAATGATGATTATGTTGATGATGATCTAGATGGTAATGATGTTGATTTGTATTCACTTTTATGAATGTTCTACATATTGTTTATGTTCGCATGTTTAAGTGAATTTAGCAAAACAGATGTTGTTAGTTTAGTCGTATCATATCATTATTTGTCAGTACAATGTAATCCAGTTTTATTTTCTATTAATTTATGTATCAACGCTTTAGACCAATGTATAATAAATATAGACAAAATAACCCAACAAGAGCTCCTGGGTACCATTAAATGACCTGCGTTCCACAGTTGTTAGCGGGAAAAATCTGATTGTTACAAATGTTACAGATGTAAGTGCACAAGCCCTAAAATGGTAAGACAATTATGTGGTCACATAGATGTTACAAGTTCGTTACATAGTTGTTACAGACTTGCTATGAACATAACGACAATTGAAAGACAATTTAAATTATAAAATGTTACTTGTTTCAAAGATGTTGCAAGTGTTACAATACAATGCCCCAAAATGGTCGGAAATCAAATACATTTGTGTATATATGTAATTAATTAATGTTCAAGGCATAATCATAAACCATTATGAGCAACACTGTTTATATATGAATAAGATACATGGTGTCGGATTCCTGGCTCATTATGACATTGACTGAAGCGTACCCATCCTGTCACAATATAAAACAAGTACTTCTTGTATGGACGTGACGTAACGCTTCCATGAACGTGACGTGACGCTTCCCATTGAGCAGACCTAAACAACATTTATAAACAGGTCGTGACTATAAATAGCTACATGAACTGTATAAGTCAGTAATAACCATTATTGTAAGTCAATTATAAATTCATTTTATGAATTAAAAATAATTGTCATCTGATGTGGCATTTGATTGGGTGTATGAATAATTATATCTACTTATTTCTTTAAGTATGGTAACCATACCGGAATTCGCCAGCATTATACCTTCGTGGTGCGTATACTTTCCTTCTCAATGCATTAATCAATCGGTTCGCTTATTTTCAATATATTTGCCTTTACATAGTGCAACGCCAAGATGTTGTAACTAGAATGCAAATTATTTTTAAAAGATATGATATATCCGGAAGTACACAAATGTCAGTCTCCAGGAACAAACAACATTTTAATGTTATAGCTTCATGCTATACATTAGAATGATCACCAATGTTTCGTTGGGAAAGATCAAACATTGGTGAACACGGTCATATTTACTTTAATATTTAACGCACAGGAATGCACTAATGATAGTCACAGCGCTCGTTTTTGCAGACTTTGTTCGACTACAGTCGAATTGTAGTTGGTAGAACAGATCAGGAACTGTAGAAACAGAAATATAATAAAATTATTTTTGGATCCACTTTTTTATGTTTTCTTCAACATTTCCTATTTTTTTGGGCGGGTGGGGAACTGAAAATCAAAATAAAAATCCTATATTCAGTTTCTGTTTAAACAAAACTTTATTTGAAGTACAATAGATGGTACATGAAGTAAGGCCTGACCTGTTATTTGAACAAATAATAATAATAATAATAATAATAATAAGATGATGATGATGACAAACATGATGATAACAAAAGCAAACAAAGATTTACAAATATGTAATAATGATTATTATAATTGTGTAAGTGTTAGTCTAAACGGATAATGAATTAATGCAACGTTGTGTTTTTTTATTACACTTTCAGTAAGAAGAAATGTTACTTACATTGGCGTGAAGAAATATATATATTTACCAAAAACAGAACGTAAGTTGAAACACGTCCGTCCTTCCACATGTTTATCATCTGTAATGGAAAAGAATGTCTAAAATATAACATAAATAATCAGGAAGACATAAGTATATGCACGTGACTGACAAGAACAAATACAATGTATGCATTACAGCAAAAATAAGATCTGTTAAGAGACTGCACTTGACTGCATTTGTATCATAATTCCTAACATAAGTATCCCTCTTTAAACTGTGATGATTTAAACAGTCTTTAATTAAAGTGTTCTTAATACTTGTCTAGATGGTAATTATAACGATAACAAATTATAATAGAAAAAAAACAGCTTTATAATTTATAATGTTCTTGATATTGTAAAGCTGACATAAAGATGACGAATTATAATGTTAATGTTGCTGTTGTTGTTGATGATAATGGTGGTGATTATGATTACAAAAATATTGATGATGACGATGATGACGATATTTTTGGTGATAATGTTGATCCTGTTTATGGTAACAATGATAAAATTATTGTTTGTTACGCTAAAAGGAATATTGATGACGATGGCGATTATTATTTTTTTCTTTTGATTTGGCTGTTGCTGCTTTTACTGGTGCTGCTTTGGTGGCACCGGTAGCTGCTTTTACTGCTGCAGCATTGGCAGCTGCTGCTATTGTTGCTGTTGTTTCTGCGTCGGTTGTTGCTGCTATTTCTGCTGCTGATTCTGCTTAGAGGGTGGCGGATGTTACTGCTGCAAATGATGATTATGTTGATGATGATCTAGATGGTAATGATGTTGATTTGTATTCACTTTTATGAATGTTCTACATATTGTTTATGTTCGCATGTTTAAGTGAATTTAGCAAAACAGATGTTGTTAGTTTAGTCGTATCATATCATTATTTGTCAGTACAATGTAATCCAGTTTTATTTTCTATTAATTTATGTATCAACGCTTTAGACCAATGTATAATAAATATAGACAAAATAACCCAACAAGAGCTCCTGGGTACCATTAAATGACCTGCGTTCCCACAGTTGTTAGCGGGAAAAATCTGATTGTTACAAATGTTACAGATGTAAGTGCACAAGCCCTAAAATGGTAAGACAATTATGTGGTCACATAGATGTTACAAGTTCGTTACATAGTTGTTACAGACTTGCTATGAACATAACGACAATTGAAAGACAATTTAAATTATAAAATGTTACTTGTTTTAAAGATGTTGCAAGTGTTACAATACAATGCCCCAAAATGGTCGGAAATCAAATACATTTGTGTATATATGTAATTAATTAATGTTCAAGGCATAATCATAAACCATTATGAGCAACACTGTTTATATATGAATAAGATACATGGTGTCGGATTCCTGGCTCATTATGACATTGACTGAAGCGTACCCATCCTGTCACAATATAAAACAAGTACTTCTTGTATGGACGTGACGTAACGCTTCCATGAACGTGACGTGACGCTTCCCATTGAGCAGACCTAAACAACATTTATAAACAGGTCGTGACTATAAATAGCTACATGAACTGTATAAGTCAGTAATAACCATTATTGTAAGTCAATTATAAATTCATTTTATGAATTAAAAATAATTGTCATCTGATGTGGCATTTGATTGGGTGTATGAATAATTATATCTACTTATTTCTTTAAGTATGGTAACCATACCGGAATTCGCCAGCATTATACCTTCGTGGTGCGTATACTTTCCTTCTCAATGCATTAATCAATCGGTTCGCTTATTTTCAATATATTTGCCTTTACATAGTGCAACGCCAAGATGTTGTAACTAGAAATGCAAATTATTTTTAAAGATATGATATATCCGGAAGTACACAAATGTCAGTCTCCAGGAACAAACAACATTTTAATGTTATAGCTTCATGCTATACATTAGAATGATCACCAATGTTTCGTTGGGAAAGATCAAACATTGGTGAACACGGTCATATTTACTTTAATATTTAACGCACAGGAATGCACTGATGATAGTCACAGCGCTCGTTTTTGCAGACTTTGTTCGACTACAGTCGAATTGTAGTTGGTAGAACAGATCAGGAACTGTAGAAAAAGAAATATAATAAAATTATTTTTGGATCCACTTTTTTATGTTTTCTTCAAAATTTCCTATTTTTTTGGGCGGGTGGGGAACTGAAAATCAAAATAAAAATCCTATATTCAGTATCTGTTTAAACAAAACTTTATTTGAAGTACAATAGATGGTACATGATCATAGCAATACATTCGATGATTACATAAGAAAGTTATAAAATAAATGCACAAGTTGGTACTTATGAATAAATGTATTAAACAAAGTAATGAATTTGCAACATTGATGCTATTACATAATCATGTAAGAAAAAAGGAAAAAGCAACTCGATATACAACTATATAATAAATTGAGTTGTTATTACCAACTAGCGTGGTAGTGAAGCAATATACCGAGATCTTGGTTGAATTTTTAATCCTTGCTATAAGGTACTTAATTTATATAATGTAGAGAATGAACAAAAGTATCAGTTTACTGACCTAATTATAGTAAGGTAAGTGTATTTGACAAGCACTTAACGTAGTATTCCTCCACTTGAAGAGTATTCAAACAGAATCAAACACTGTATTGAAATTAAGGGACGTGGGTTCAAACCCCAGAAAGGGCAACTTTTTTCTCTCTTTTTTTTAATCTTATTTATGTATCTCTCAGACCCCTTACGGGAAAACAGTGTTTGATTTTAATTATGAAAATATTTTTAGGTATCTATTTGCTAAATAATGCCAAATTTAAAAGCAAAAACGATAACAGATATTTTATGAAATAAGCACTTTACGGTAAAATTATTTTAAATTTAAATTTGCAAGATCAACCAATATACTTTTAAGAAAAATTAGGCAAACTCTGAAAAAGTCCCCATTGTGATGAATTTAAGGATATTTTGAATAGGCTTTTAACATTGGGCAATGGTCAAATAAGTATTCAAAGTGGGTGGGGTAGGGTAACATTTTGATACATATTAAAAACATTTAGTTCAGAAACAATCATTTTGCTCGTGTAATTTGTAACTTTTATGTTATTATTTGTTTCTTAACAATAAGCAATAGGATAACATTTTTCATAATGATGATATAATAATAGATTATTTCGTTTTCTCATTCTGAAAAAAAAACAAAAAAAAAACAACAAAAAAACCTTCTAATAGCAAAGTTGTAGTTCAGAAAGATGTCCATAACTCTTAAACCATGAGGTAAATTGTATTTTAATTTTGCATACAGGTGACCTGTAATGCATACAGCTGTTCTTTGTTGTCAATTTTACAGTTCCTTATAGTGCCCATTACGGGTGTTCTACCTTAATATGCACAGCCAAATAAGCAAATTGTACAGACAATTTTGAACAAAAACATAATTTGTGTTGCGAGTAAAAAATTAATATTTTCCATTAGAGTACCTAAATATTATCAACGTCTGCAATAGTAGTACAAGGCTTATTACATTTAAGCTATTTTATGTTCTTTATTTTCTTATTCTCTTTCAAAGAGATAGTTCAGCATAATCCTATTGTGTTGCACTGACTATTAAGATCAAAAACCTCAACACGTTTATTCAATAAAATTGAGTATAATAGCTAATAAAAAAGTAATGCAAATCTAGAAAGGGAATAACCTTCAGTTTAATATACAATGTTATGATACATCTAGTTATCAGATACATACAAGATGAAAGTAGGAAACATCTTAATGAATTCATTGCAAAAAAAAACAAAAAAAAAAAAAAAAAACTTATATCTAGATTAAAGTTTAATGTTTAATAATAAAACAAAGTTTCGTAAACATGTAAACGTACTTTTAATTGTTTTTTTTTATATTTTTAAATGATAATTTTATCATATTTCATTATATCACGAACGATTCTTAGCGAAATCAAAAAGCATTTAACTCGCGTTGGAGCAGTACATTTTTTACGCCGATTTTTTTTACATTTGTTTTCATTATCATAATATAAATCGGTGTAAGCAGGTGAATTAGACGTCTTGGAGTGCATACCGGCGGGTGTCCGGAATACAGTTTTCAATTGTTTAGCCTCACTCAATAAAATAGTATGTAATAATAAAGCGCATTCGGTATAACTACAGCTGAATAAACAACATTTAAAAAACATTATTTTTTGTTCAAGGATCTTGATAGAGTTATCATTTCATATCATTTAATTTTTGCAATCGAGTTTTATATACGGGTTGATACACAACATAATAGGGCCAGACGGTGTTAATCGGCCGCTAAATGAAAACCCAAAGGGCATCAACTCGCCGAGGGCCAATTATCACTTTCTAGTCGCATCTTGTGAAATATGTTCATGGTTTCAATATACCTGTTGATTAATAAACGTATTGAAGCAACTAACCCACACATGAAAGTTTGTGGGTTTTGAAATTGAATGTCATCAACAGATCGAATTTCACCACATGCTCATACATTAAATGCATTACACAAGTCTTACTCGTCGAAAGGTTGTCGACAAAAAGTACATTGTAAATGCATTTTTATTGTGCTGCAATTTTAGCAGTTGCAACGGTTAATTTGTTAATATTGACTTAAATTAGAATCCTATGTGTACTAGTTGCAAGTCCAAGAGTTGCTTGCTGGTAGAACAGTTGTAAGTTTCTTCATTATAAAAAGTTTATTCAAAGTAACATAAAAGAAGATCATAATTATTTTGTTGATCTGAATAAAAACTGACATTAATTTAATAAGGTCTATCCGCAACCAGCTGTTTAGGCCCGATTTGTGCGGGAGAACACTGTTTTTGTCTCAAATTTGTGTCTATAGTTACGCATAAATTGTTAATCCTAAATCAACCATCATAACCATACTCATAACCACCCCACAAAATATTTCAGCTATCTTGTTTTGATAATGTCATTTGTGATTTTTATGCTCTTATTTTCATGTGGCTGGTTATGATTATGACTTCGACCTCATACCGTAAACTTAAAATCGGTCAAGTGATACTTATAACCAGTTGAATTATTGCCAAATGCGTAACATTTTACAGTTACAAGTGTATAAATGATAGTTATCGAGCGAGTCTTGTAGCGCAATTTAATAAGTTTGGAATTTCGTCTTTTCGTGTATTTTGTAGTTTATATAAAACGACAAGGAATACAATATAAAAGGATGTTTTCATAAAACAGAAAATTACTGAAACAGCAAACTCACTGCCTGACAGACCAACATCATGTACAAAGCATATATAACATAAAATTAGGGAATATACTGATTTTATTGCATTAAAAACAAACGACATCTCTCATCCGATTAAATAGATATGTAGTGAAAAAGTCCATTAGCAAATTAGAAATTTAGTGAATAAAACAATCGATTCCTGCATAAACTTGCAATCGCAACATTGACAATCCAAACATTATCAACATTAATTAATATATACAAAAAGTCAACATTTTTCTTGAATCATGCGGAATAACTTTTAGTCAAGTTCAATATTTGATAAATGTCTCTTTTTAGTTTACTTTCGCTTCGTGTTGCAAATATACGTTCTATGTCTTCGGTTTCATACTTGTCGATCGTTGTGTAGAATGCATCGGTTTCCTTAGCTGAGGCACATTTATCTTCACCTAACATATCAGTGATTTGGTTCATGTTATGTGATGTTCCATTCCTTATATTCTGTTCAATATTTGGTCTGGATTTGATTTGTCGCACTTTCCTTCTGTTGCGGCAAAGCTAATTGCAAATTATGCTCTATAACCAACGCCAATAGATGAACTGAATAATCAATTTAACATTTTTATCTGGAATATTCGGCAATAAAAGTCATAATGTCCTGGCAATTTGATAACGACTGATCAATATATGGATAAAGACATTTATCTTTAAGAATGAAATTCATAAATACAAACCATTATGCCTTTAATGAACAGATACATGATGGTACAGTGTTATATGGCAGCTTTGAAAATTTTCTAATTGACTGACTGTTACACTTGTAGAATGGTTAAACGTTCAAAATATTTTTGAATTCCATTAATTAAAAGAAACTTCAGTGAAGTCTTAGTGCCTAAAGGTTACAAGAAATAAGTAATTTACTCAGAAATAAATTTAAAACCGTAATTCATAGCTCTTTTACAATGAAAAGTGTTGCAACACTTTTCAATTTTGAATCATTTTCAGCAATTGGAATTATTTTTCTACAGAATTGGAAAGAGCGCATGATCAGAAATTTTGGTAGCAAGTTATTGGTCTAGAGTTACATAAAATGAAACATTAATCGTAAAATATATTTCCACACACATAAAGTCAAAAAATCTCAGTGGAGTCCTTTTAACAAATTTTTACCTGTGCTTCTTTGATAATTTACATGCAAAAATGTATATCACTACTGATATGAGTACGACCACAATTGTCGATCCAATAACGATTCCCACAATAATCCCTGTTCCTATTTCTGTACCAGAGTTTTTACAATCATCTACAAAATGAATTTCAGAAGAAAAGACACGTGATATGCTTCAATAAATCTACATCCTTGACTTAGTCTACAGTTTTAACACCAACTGTTTATGGTTGGTACATTAGTTTTATTAAGTTTTGAGTGAAGATGCATGTTTTGATATCGAAATATCTGCTGTAGAATTATGCAAATGAATGTTAATTTAAATATGTTGCACAAAAACTAATTTTGACACGTAAGTACGTACAGAAAATAGGCCTTAAACAAATAAAATGAAAGAACATATAAAAATTACATAGAATCACCAGTATTAATAAATTGTCAAGCATAAATCTGCATTTTATTAATTTAAGATAAACAGAAATAGATATATTTCGTAAAGTAGGTTTCATATTGACTACTGTTCTTATTATAGTGCCCAGATGACCAAAATGAGCTTCATACGTGTAAATGTCTGCAAACTTTTTGCGGCGAAATCAAGGGTACAATTTCATGAGAAACTCAGTTAACAATCAACAAACATGGCGCTAAGTAGAACTCCGTTATTTTACTGTATATTTCCGCATTATATAATGGATGCTTTCATACAAATTGTATGTCCTTTTATTTGATGATCACTCTTATGTGAACAAAAGGCCTAATTTATCGCAAAATTAAAATAGTTAAAGCTTGTTTGCATACCCGGATAAGATAGGAAAATTCTACATGTGCCGTATTCGTGATTTTCCTTAAACTTTGACAATGTGACTTATTCATACACGAGTTAATCATAGACAAAAACAATATTAAAACAAACATAGGTTTAATTGTTGATACAAACAAGAAAAATAAGAACCTATGCGGCCTGGTAGGAAATGTAGTAATTACAAAAAACAATGTAAAAACAAACATAGGTTCAATTGTTGATTCAAATAAGAAAAAATAAGAACGTACGCAGCCTGGTTGGAAATGTAGTAATTACAAAAAAACAAAAAAAAAAAACAATGTAAAAACAAACATAGGTTCAATTGTTGATACCAATAAGAAAAAAATAAGAACCTTAGCGGCATGGTAGGAAATGTAGTAATTACAAACAATTCTAAAGGCCTCAACAGACGGTAGGATCTAGCTGTACAGCACTAATTAGAGATAAGATGTACAATTTTCAAAGCTATACAACACTTGCATTCAGACGGTAATTCTACACTGTAAGAATCATCTGAGGTTTCCCCTAAAAAGGATCCCTTTACATTGATCCTTTACATACTTTACTCACTAAATACTTTTTTCGCCATGAGTAATGATTGAAAAACCTCCATTTAAAAAAAAATATATATATATATTTTTAATGTGAAGCCTGACCGAGACTCAAACCTAGGACCCTCGGAATACCGTACTGCGGCTCTGCTGACTAAGCTATCTGGTCGCCTACAAACTACCTCCCCTCCCCTAATTAGAGAACAATTCAATACCGTGACATAATCATTTTCGGAATAATTTGGGATTCGAACATAACACAATTTTGGGTCTCCTGAAGAGGTTTTCAACATCATTGTTACCCCATCTTGCTACTATGTTTACCTTTTAGCCCTAATTGTTCTGGAATTTCATTCATTACACCCATTATCAGGAGATAATTTGGTTATCTGTTACTTGTCATTGTGGGAGGTCTATAAAAATCGGTACGACAAGATTTTCAAAATAGAACATGTCATATCCCTTACATCTTGACATAAGGTTTCCGAAATCAAGAAATAGTACCCTTCACACATTAAGATTTGTCAGTACATCTTAGTTTTAATTGGTGTTGTACTTCAAAATCCTACCGTCTGTTGAGGCCTTAACACGACCCGCATTTTTTCCCAATTGAACAAAGAAGAACTGAAAGTGTATGTTATTATCCAATAAAATCACAGCTGATGTTCTATTTTTAGACATGTGACGTCATTATACATGTGTCATGACCACTACAAATGTAACGCGCTGAAAATAAGTACAGAAACAAATTGGGAGCAATTTAGATTTACATCAGGTACAGAAGCATTTATTTGTTGATGTCGTGTTAGAATCGAAAAAATATATCCAAATCGGTGATTTTATCGTTCGAATGCGCATCAATATATCACTTGGGCTATGCCCTCGTGGTATAATTCCGCGCATACGTATTCCAAACAGTGATTTTATTGAGCGATAAAATCACTGTTTGGGATATATTATTTCTTAAATAGTTTACTCTATTGCGCTATGACGTTCAGTACAATTATTTCATAGACACAGATTACATTTAACGCATCTTACTTGATACATGACACGAACCGTCAGAAACATTTATTGGAAATTGATATATCGTGTGCACTGACCGTATAATCAGTATACAATTGTCAGGTAAAAAAAATTAAACAATACCTTGTGGTTTTTCTTTGAAATCATAATTTTTGAACCATTATTGATTATATTTATAAAAATATTGTTTTAGAAAGGTTAAAGAAAATGAAGAATGCTTGTTTTTTTAGGCCCCGACAGTTAAAAGTTAATATATCTTTATAAAATGCAGCTTTAATGTCCAACACACTCATTAAAATATTATTGTGCTTACCCTTTGTCCAACCGTACGCATCGTTTGCAGGGTCACATATAAAGCATGAACCATTGTCGAAGTTCTGAGCAATGCACACAGCATCAATGAAGCAAAAACTATCCTATAATGTCAGTACATATTTCATATCATATCTTGAATTTATCGAAATAGAGCTACCAGTATTTACAAACATCTACACATTTTATCTCACGTCAACAAAAAATCCAGTAAAAAACTTTAATAACACAGACAGCCCTTTTATATAATCGAAGAATTTTCACCGTTGTGATGTTTATAAAGTATAAATAAAATGTTGTATGGTTATCAAGATTAGTCATTTTACAGAGACATTTATCTATTCGACATGATCGTTCAAGCCTTAAAATTTTGCTTCCCGCTATAACAAAATCATGTTTAAAATACCTTTAGTTTGAAGGTAACTGCATCATTGATCTCAATCCGTTCAATACATTTAGTATCATAGATATAGACGGGGTTAACATCCCCGTCATTTGCACCATCATTGCTAATAGAAATTTCGTACATGATGACAAACAGTTCGTCAATTTTGTCGTATGAAACAGAGGAGCTGTTATTTACTATCACATGCACACAGCATTCGCCAGTAAAGATATCATCATAATAACCAAGATCTGTTGATGAATTTCCTTCCATACGTGAACCATTGGAGTATACCTATGTAAGGTATAAAGATAATTACATTTCAACACAAAAGTATACCCGCTACATAATTTATGTTTACGTGTGCCTTTAAAATATTCCTAGGTAAAGCATGAAGTTAGACAAATTAACAATTCAAAAAAGGTATTCCAATAATTGTAATTTTAAGTGTTGATATATATTTTCTTTCACAAGAGAGGAATGATATTTGAGTAAGAGCTTATTGTAGCGCTAAGCCGATCGATTAAACTCAATTGATTTGTTATCTGTATTATCATCGAGAACTTTTTTTATCATTCTGTCCTGTTATCAAGAAAATTATGAAATACGGTAAGACCTTGAACTGGGTGATGTTGCACATAAAACCATCGAATATGTTGTCTGCCCGTATTTGGAAACATGTGCAGTCGTCCTCACTCGTGATGGTACAAACCCCGTCTCTTTCTATTTCAAAGACAACCGGTGGAATTCTTATATCAATACTGCAGTCAGGCCCTTTGAAAGTTCCACTGCATTCACAAAGTCCTAAATTGGAGAGGGCAAATATAATAATTTCAGAAATATTAAAACTGCTATCATTACAATTAATAGACAGTAATTAAAAAGGCTCCATCACCTTTTTGTTGTTGACATGAATTTGAATTTAATCTAAAATGTAAGGTTCTCAAAATCAAGAGAGGAATATATAAGTATTTACCAGTGATGGCGCAGACTCCATTTCCACTACATTTATTTAGACAAGTTTCAATGCGAAACGAGTTTACTTGTTCTGTGTTGTTAGCAACAAAATTTGGACTCATTCTGAGAATTGTATCTACAGCATTGTTCAAAACAGACACGTGAGCATCAATCCAATCTGTGTCATTTCCTTGCTTTAATAAAAAAATAATTTGGAATATACATATTTTTACTTTGTGCGCAGAAACTGTTTTCTATGTTTTATGACATTTTATACCAAACACACATCCTATTTTGAGTGTATACATATTCCCTAATTTATGATATAACTGATAATGACTTCCAGCTCTCAAAGGCACGGCCATCCAGTATCCAATATTAAAGAACACCGCATATAAATTTTTGACATTCATAATTTCAGCGACCAGCTTACAGAAAAAGGAGACACATGTCTTTAACGTAACAAGTGTTTGTTGATTAGAATAATAAACGATTCATCGCCAGTCACTACACGGGTTAAAACGCGTATGCATTTAACGTAAAAAGAAAACAACAACAAAAAACATGATGTGACGAGAATATAAGAAACATTCAAAGATTTATTCATTTCAAAATTGAAACGTATGTTTCCGGAATCGAGGAAAAAAATATTACCATATATCACATACCGTTAAGTCATAAACACACTGTTCTACGACAATATCCGGATCTTCCTCAGCGAGATGATCTGGGAATTCTTGGACTGCTGGTGTTGTATATATTGAACGGTTACACAATTGAAATGCCTTGTCCTCAGTAATACTGATGGTGTTTCTCTACAAATGTATAAGCTAATTTGATAACTGTAGGTCAATAACTGAAGAAAACAGTGCATAGAAAATAAGGATAAATTTAACATTAAAAATAGACAAACATAAAAATCTGAAGTACTTAAAGGAAGATTAACTGCAACAGATTTGTTCACAGGGAAAGAAGGCTAACAATACCCTTTTTCGCGATAGAAAATAACGATATTGAGTATTCATCTTCGACTCAGTGGATTCAGAAATGGAACGTTTTTGCCATTGGCTATTCCTAAGCTTGCATTTCTTTCTTGTTATTGAATTAGGTCTTGTACATGTCTTGTCAGCATTATTCCCATTCCAATGATCAAGTTTACGATCTGGGTTCTTAAATAGATTTTCGTCGTCCGTTAATCTGCAATTAAAATTTAATATTTCTTAGCTAAAGTGCGTAACGCAGAATTATATATTGTGACGGACGGACAAACAGACAGACAGCGGAAAAGGGATCCCTGTATGTCGCCATATAAAAAGCAAAACAGATGAAGTTGCACTATTGAATTTCAATATGATATAAGATATTAATACTTAAGCTTTTTTATTTTAAATTTACAAATTAATTTAAATTACAATAAAGCTTCAAAATAGAGAAAATAGGAATCCCTAAAGAAATCCAAACACGGCAGAATTAAAAATGTTGCAGGCTCGGTTTGATTGAGCCTGTTCATGGACGGTACTGTCATGTGCAAACTATCGTCCAAGCCCCCTAGCACAGACTTAAGCAGAATTCAAAAAACAAGAACTGGTACAAATTTGAAACTCGAACACCTGAAATCTAACTATTCAATTTGAAAGCAAACTAAACACAAAAAGAAGATAAACATAAAACAGGATGATAATTAAAACGCCCTTTAATTGTCATGATAAAATTTAAATTTAAAATAGCCCATCCACACAAAACGTACCTCCAACTATCAGCAAAATTGTAACTCCTGTTGTCATCATAAGAAATAGTTCCATCTCTATGTTCAAGATCATTAGATCTATCCCCGTCAAAGTTTCCACAAAGTCCGGCAACATTTCCAAAATCTTTGGGAGACATGTATACATCAATGTTCATAGTATCACTCCACATATGTAGGGATATGTCAATTATTGTGTTCATTGGAGTTCTTGCCTAAAGACATAAATAGTGTACCACATTTGCAATGCATTAATGATGACGAGAAAATGATACTTGAGTTGTAAGGGGATCGGATATTTGAAACAGATATTTTTAACAAGGTCTTCTCCATAGCCGAGAATTTTTATCACTGTCCAAGATAGTTAAAATATGCACTCGGATTTCACCTTATCTAATATGCATTTAGAAAATTCTAATTTTATATGTTAATATAATACAATAAAGCAAACAAGTATTAGCATATCATCTTCAACATACGTGTACATACCAAATATCTGTAATCGTGAATATATTCAACGTCAATATTGCCACCGTCAACACATGAAAGATCGAACCTGAAAGGCTTGCCATGGCATATGTTAATTATCAAAACATCAGCGCCGACAGCGATTGCTATTCCACAAGCACAAACAGGACCACGTGTGTAACCAGGTCTGCAATATCTTGCCGATGTCTGTATCTAACATGAACAGATAAGGTTATCTTAAATAATTAAAAGTGTTTATTCAGTACTACAAGTAACCCAATTAGCTAAGAAAAACGCAGCAGGACAAAAATGCCCAGCCCGCTCGGCATTTAAGTCTGAGACCATTGTTATTCCTTTCTACATAATAATATTAACTTTTTTTGCTTCGTTATACTGCACTGTGATCATATGAGGAAATAGTTCAAACAACATCCCTTGATTGCAATGAAGACACCTTAACTACTTGGCCACCGGCCACTTGTTTTTGTCTGATCTTGCTTTTTTCATTAAAAAAATGCAAGGTTTCTTTAAACTGGCCAAAAACTTGCACCATCCACATTACCGGAATAACAACCGTTAGACTTTTAACGTGTATTGACATATGCACTAGTATGTGGGTGCATTTAAATCTAACGCACGCAGGGCTTGATGTTTTATCAGTCCAAGGGTTTTTGCCGCAGTTAATGCAATTAATTTTTAAAGTGGTACATAATCGCTATTCTTGCATAAAAGTATACGTCCAAATTGGTTAATTCTATGTGCGCAGCTCTTATGCAAGAATATCAATTGCAACATCCAGTCAATGACTAAAACAATTTTCAATTACCTCCGTTTGATATTTTTCATTCAGGAACAACATGTAGTCTCCCTCTCTATGTGCTTCGTAATGTCTATGATAAAATAAGTTTGATAATCAAAACATGAAAAAAGTTACAATTATCAAAATAGGTTAAAGAAAAATTTGTAAACTAGGTTTATAAATGTCAATAAGTATTTAGGTCATGCATATTTTCTGCGCCCATTTCGAATACGACTGCTTCAAGTGACTGACTGATACAAATTAAAATTATGAAAATAAATAAATAAACAAAATTAAATAATTAAACATCCGACAACAATGTAACGCAATATTATACAAAGTCTTTCATACACAATATTTTGAATTTGTATTGACATTCACGGAAAATAAGAACGTGAGTTAAAAAGAACAACCACTCAACATCAATTAATTTGTTTTGTGATTATCAATACTAATATACATAGAAATTCCTAAGAAAATCTAACTGAAAATGGAATTGTAATAATGTACAATAATATTACAGTAACTTACACGCCGTCTACGGTTTTCATATGAGGATCCACGTGTGAATAACATCTTTTATTCCAATGTCTATTAATGTCTGTTATATCCACCTTTATAAACACGAAAATTTCCAAAACCAATTTATTAAGCAGTAATTAACATTGTATTATATATCTATCATTTGTTAACCGATAAAAATACTGATAACTGATTTAGAAATGTCTGGATTTCATTGGCATTCAATGTGTTTCAATATACTTGTTTCATACTAAATCATATGCTTAGATATCTTTTAAAAAATTAAGAAGAAATCAAATACAATTTTGTACTTACATGGATCGCGCCAACTCGCTGGACCTGCAAAAAAGAGATTGTTGGATTTTTTTTTAAATGATAGATTAATACAGAAACAGAGAACATGTCATAATGAATTCAAACATCATTAAAAGAATAAATATATTGAATAGGGAAAGTCTCTAAGAATGACTGGAAACAATTATACATATTATATTATGAAGATTGCAAACAGACTCGATGTCACTGGGTATGCTTAAAAAAAATAAATATAAAAGCGCAAGATCTTTCCCGGCCCTAGCACAAGTTTAGCGGAGTTCAACCTTCAAAATAATCAATAAGTAATTCACAAGCAATTATCTCAAATATTAGAAAAATATAACAACATTGAAGTGAGGTAGTCCTAACCGGCCAAGCAAATCCTGAAACTTGCTGTTGTGTAGTAAATTAGTAAAACCGACAATACAAGTATGCCATATGTCAGCATTATCACAGCGATGATATAATTTCAAATATTATCAGAGACGTTAAAAACAAACATGTAAATACTTGAAATAACAACCCCCCCCCCCCCAAAAAAAAAAAAAAAAAAAAAAAAAAAAACAATAACCACGTCTTACCTGCGGTGATAAAGACTTCCCGGTGTACAAAACACTATGATTTGTTAATAACAAACAAAAGGTCAAACGCGATCTTATCGTCATAGTCATTGTCTAAAGATGAAATGAATACTTTATATTTTTTCGTTGTCCATGTTTCACCTTTTCTCAATTTCTAAAAGAAAAGAATAGTTAAACAACAAAAATAAATCATGCAACGTTTTATGATTATTAATATATGAAATAATTGGTTTATTTTAATAATCGATAGGTTTTTTGCTTGATTGAGATACGTTTTATCTTTTACAGTTAAACTTCGTTCGCTCAAACTCGGATCGCTCGAACCCTCCCTTCGCTCAAACTCATCGTCAGGTCCTGGCAAATTCCCTATATAACATATATTGTTATTGAATTCCTCGAACTCTCGAACAGGGCGTTCGGTACCTTCAATAGAAATATTGTGAAAATCACACCTTTTCGGTCGAACATGATTTTTTTCAAAAGCGGTAAATCGTCCCGCAAATTGGCGGCGTCTCGTCTCTTTATAACACCTTGTGATAAAGACATTTCCGGTTTAATTATACAAAATTACAGGTGATATTCGCTCATCGATTTGTTTGTTTTGTGTAGTAGAGACAAATTGTTTTGAAAATAACACCTACTCATAGAACCGTTTATAAATGTTAATTCGCATGCAATTGCAATCATTGATTTTTGTATATTATTGAAAACCAATGGATTCATAAATTAATTGCTTCCTATAACAGTGAAATAATCAAGACAGTTGAAATACATAGCTAATCGTACAACTTTCATCTAGCGCTTCATTTCGAAAGCAGAGTTTAAAATACAATTTTGATATGATATAATAATATAATATTTTTGCCAACAACAGTTCCCTTAGAAGAGAATGCAATAAATATTGATAAAAAATTTCTGTGAGAAAGATTTTTATTGCGGATGCTTTTTTATTAATACCACATTTGCAGGTTTGAAATAAAATACGGAGAATGGGCGTTTCGATCAGCACTAAGGTATTATAATATGTATTTACATCTGCTCTGTACCTTAATTTCTATAAACGGTTTGCTTGAATCATCATAACTTTTTACTTCTAGTCGACCGCTACAGTCATTAGCCTCATTTACAATGTCCTCAAACGTTAGTTTTTCCAGACAATTTGCTGCATTGTCTTCCCTGTAGGAACATCCTAATGGAATAGTTTGCTCAATTGTGACAATAGCAACTCCACTTTTACTTAGTTTGATGTTTTCATTTTGAATCTGAAATCATACATGGACACGTGAATTGTCAATAATATCATATTGGAAGGCTTGCAAAATAAACATAAAAGATTGTGATTCAAACAAAGTTAATGTTAATGCACTTTAAATCCATTTTGCCTCTTAATGTACTTTTTTAAGGTTATATGTTACAATACAAAATAACTGTTTTATTTTATCTTACACAATGTAAGAATAAACGGTGTAAACAAAATATCACATGAATTCGGTATTACTTTCCAACCGGCGTAATAAGCATCACTCATAGCTTCCGTGGGCTCATTTTCAGCCGCGGGGAATATTCCACAAACAACCTGAAATAAAGATTGGAAATATACCACAAAACCACAAGAGGCCAAAAGAACAATCTGGTTATCATACTAATGCTACTAGTATAATATTTGTAAGTCATTCAAACATTTTGAAAATGTGTTTAATATAATGAAAGACACTAGAATCAATTCAGAGGTAAAAAAAAATTCATAATGCACCAAGGTACGTCAATTTTGATACGATATTAAAAGAAAAGTTTCCGACGAAATTATTTGTTTTTATTCATTTCTTTAATAATTTAAAGTTGTCTTATTCCTGTATTTTAAAAATTACCTCATATCCATATTTCAAAGTAGAAAGATAGTTTTCTTTAAATACCAAATCATTAAGATTAGAAGATGGCCCCATCTGTACTTGAAAGGTTCCGTTTATATACCTATTATGTATGATAAAGAAGTTATGATCATGTACACATTTTAGAAAATCTTTAATGACTCTTTTTCAGATTAATTGGAAGGTATACTAAGTTATTTGTTAAAAGTAACTATTGATACTGAATACGAAGATAACAGTGCTTCAAACAAATATAGGAAATAAGGTTGGCGCACTGACGGGGCACCATTTTAGTAATGAACTCACAGAAAACATGAGATATATTAATTAAAAGATTAAATTGATTTAAAATGAAACATTGGGATACGGGTATATAGGAATGGAACCGTCTGGCCATAAAATTTCAGTGTTGGAATTGTTTCACAACATTTGTTTCTTCTATCATTACTTTACCCGCTTTTACGTCGCTTTTAAGTTATTAATTTCATATTTAGTGTGTTATTGTGCTAAACATTGTTGCAGGTTAGATGTTAAACACATAAATTAAACATAATCAGTAATGATATTATCTTATTAATTTTATTTCTGCTGATTATTGTTACAACATTTTTCTGACACAAACTATCATAAAGAATACCAGTTTGCTTTATACTGTATCTTCTCCTCGACATCGAAGGAACATTTATATTGCAGACTACTTGTGTACATGACTATTTCTTTTCCTTCTTCTATAATAGTTGTTTCTTCATGAACGATCATCGGATGAACTTGTACTTTAACACTGTTGTAGTGTACTTAAAACAATTGGGAACATATTCATTTTAAAGGTTGTTACATTAAAATGTTAATTTGTTGCCATGTTATGTAAAAAGATAATTTAGATATTTCAAATATCAGAAAAGTAGGCCGCACTATAATATAGAATATTATTAAAGTGTATGTAGGGTAAAAGAGTGCAATTCTATTGTATCGATCGATCGTATAATTAATCTTCGACTTCAAATAAATTTGAATTAGAAATTTGTCGTCACGCCACGGATGCTCCCGCATGCAGCCAAACTTTCAGATGTAATATTTAGTTCCAAATTTGTTTGCACAAACTATTTGTTTTCATTTCAGTTCAAAGCCCTTAAAACTATTCAATGTTAACACAAACCATTTTAATCCAAAGTTCAAGCACTGAAACTGTTCCTTTTGTAAACTGCATATTGCATATTTGTAGCAAAAATGACTACATACATTTCTACAAAAGTATGTGTGCTGAACCTTTAGATTTAATTTTTTCCCCAACATTCAAGAGGTATCTTTGTCCAAAATCATTGAACCTCAACCAAATTCAAACTTGAACTGCCTATTACTAAAATGTATACGATATGTGTCTATTTGGGAGATAATTAACTGAAACTGAATATTTCTGATTTTTTTCCAAGTTCAAGAGAGATAACTCTGTCAGTTATCATCAAAATATGACCAAATTCAAACTTGACCAGTGTATTCTTTTGACATATCCCTAATTTGAGTTGAAAATGTACAACTGTTGGGGAGATCATGATTTTTTCTCAAAGAAATAGGGCATAAATCTGCAAAAATAATCGAACCATGACCAGATTTAAACTTTACCTGCGCATTTGTTTGGCATATCCATGTGTCAAATTTGAATTGAATATGTAATACCGTTGGGGGAGATAATGAAGAGAAACTGAGAATTTCATATTATTTTCAAAGTGAAAGCGTCAACAATCATCAAACTATGGCCAAATTCGAACTTGACCTGCGCATTCCTTTGACATATCTATATGTTACATTTGAGTTGAATGTGAATTACCGTTTGGGGAGATAATGAACGGAAACTGAAAATTTCATCAACGGGCATAACTCTGTCAAAAATCACCGGGCCATTGCAAAATTCAAAGTTATTTTCTCATGATGATATCCATATGTCAAATTTGAGTTGAATGTGATCAACCGTTACTAAGATAATGAACGGAAACTGATTATGACGGAATGACGGAAGGACGGAACAGGGTAACACTATATGCCCCAGCCATTTTTGTGGCGGGATCATAGAAATTCTATATTCACATGTTATATATTATTATACAATGGTTTTATTGTATATTGTTCATGTGCGATACTCGACGTACGATCTTATTTTCAGTAAGTATCTCAATATATTGATTATTTAAGTATATGCTACCGCTTACCTAAACAAACTTTATCCCAATATAGACTCGCTGCACTTAAATCAAACTGGAGTTTTCCATTGCACAATCTAATATAGACGTAAATGTGACAGTTTCCATTACCATCAGTATCGGTTGTATAGACGCCATTACCCTTGTGCACTATGCACGAAACAACTCTGATTGGATCTTTACCTACACTACTGGGTAACGGGTCTGTAAAGAAAAGAAAATAGTTAATTTGGAAAAAGGTTAACTTGAAAAAAAAAAAGAGTTTTATGAGTTTTATCAAAGGGGTAAGCTGTGGTTAGGTAATATGACTGTTCATTCGTAGGGTTTTCTGTGTCTTATTAATCATTTGTATAATCTCAACAATCGAATACCAACATACGCAGTACTTTTTTGTTTTGTGTGTTGTTACATTGGTCTTGTAACACTATGTTACCAAAATAAATGCGCCCATAATTTTGAATATTGTTAAAGTTAAATTTACCCTTCATCATTTAGTACGTATCTGGAATGAGCTACATACAGGAATTATGAGGACCATAAAATTGATTTCATTTAAACAAGGCATAATAATAGATATGATATAACAGAAAATTTTAAGCGAAAAAATATCATTATCTGAAGTTGAAAATGTTTTCTGCTTTTTTCTGAAGCTGACATTCTTTTGAGTAATTGTTAAAAATTTCAACAATTGGCATTGATTACCTCTTATTGTTTTTTCTTTTCTTTTTTTTTACCCTATCTCGATTTTATTTCGAAATGGCCTTTGTCAATGAATTTTCAGTCATTTCACAACATTTTTTTTAATGAACCAAATAAAAATTACTTCATGTTTATAAAGATTAATATATAGTATTGTTTTTTTTGTGTGTGTAAATTAAAAAATAAATGCATTTATACAAAGAGGATCATTCTCTCTTAAAAATGTACACTTCAAATTGTGGCCTATGAAAAGTCATTTGCAATTATAGTTATTTCAAATCAAAAGGTTACTCTTCACGTACTTTAAATAGAGCAGTTTTCTAACTTTGTTATGTCGAATAAGACAGTTTAAAAAATACATTCAAATGGCCTTTCAAAAAAAGAAGAAAAAAAGGAAAAAGAACTGACCACCAATGTTTGATAAATACATTGTAATTTAACTGGAAACAAGAAAAAAAAAAAACAAGAAACAGATTAATATTTACTACAATTTGTATTTTTTTAACTGAGGGATTAATATCAACGAAATACAATCATTTATACTCATTTAGCGACATAGCCATGTATACCTTGTAAAAAGATGTAAAAAGCATATGCTTTTGCCTCTGGACATTCATCAAAGATTATGTCTTTGCCCGCAAGAAAAGGGAAAACTTTACGGGAAACCCCTTTCTGACGGTTTTGGAAAAACGGGTTCCAACCATAACCGGGTGTGACGTTAAATTTGGTTGTCATTTTTATTTTGGGGTGATGGGTTTTTGAGGGGCCCTTCTTTGAAAAGGGCCCCTTATAACAAAAAATTTAAACCCCTTTTTGTTTTTTTTTGTTTAGCATAGTATGTTGGTATGTAAATACTTGCCGCACTTTTTGTTTAAATGCAGTGATGTTATATAAATAGAACAGCTAAATATATATTAACAGAACTACAAAGAATTTCATTGGCAAAACGTTTTAGTGACAAATAATTTTACAAACAAAATCAGTTTTCATAAATCTTGATTAATGATGATAAAAACCAATAGCTTTCAATTTGTATTTGTTCATCTTTTCGAGTATTCACATAAGGTATTGTCCAAGAAATCAAGGAATAAATCGGGAACTATTTTCAAGAAATAAAAATGTGTTTCTCATTAAAAGAATTTAAAATTTTTCTCTCAATATTTGTGGTTGACATGAATTATTAATGGATATTTTCTTATTCATAGATACGATTTTCAATATTGAATATTAAGTAAAAAGTGCTACTTACTTCCTGAATACATTCTATCTAAAATTAAAAGAAAAATATTCATCATAAGTGAGAAAACCATTATTTAGTTATAGGTTGATACTCTGAATAACATAAAGTCATAAAGTAAATGTGAACACCTCGATTGTCATACAAAAAAAGTTAATGAAAGATATTTATTATCTAACAAATGGCTGTTGAACGAACTATGAATAATATCAAACTTGAAACTAGAACGATCACAAAATGTGATTAATACCCCCCGCAAGATTGCTTCGGAAATGAGGAAGTAAATAAGTTACAGAATACCTTGTAAAATAATTGAAATAGAGTTATGGCTGTGGGCAATTAAAAATAGTTGTGGTTCTTGTATGTTACATTTCCTTTCAATGTGGCTGACCATTGATGAATTTTTATTAAATTACTCTGTAATAAGTCCAGAAAGTGTAACACTTCTTGAGCACTGCACTTCCTTTCATTTCTCTTAACCATTGTATGAAGTTGCTTCGAATTCTAAACATTAGTTTTTAAGTAATGCACCGGGCAAGGTAAAGGCACAAAGGGCAATAACTCTATAAATACTGAAGATAGAGTTATGGTTATTGTACACTGTACTTTCATTCATTGCGCTTGATCATTGTATGATGTTTCATTGAATTTCAATCATAAATTATCAAGCTATGCACTGGACAATAAAAAGTAACAAATGGCAATAACTGTTTAATTACTCTGGAAAGAGTTCTGGTTCTTGTGGACTGCACTTTTTTCTTATTGTGCTTGACCATTGTATGAAGTTGTTTTGAATTCGAACCAGTACTTTTGAAGTTATGCACCGGAAAAGGAAAAGTAACAAAGTGCAATATCTCTATAATTTGTCAAAATGGTGTTATTGTTCTTATGCAATGCACTTCCTTTTAATGTGCTTGACGATTATTTTAGGTTGTCTTGAGTTCCAACTAGTAGTTTTCAAGTTATGCTCCGGACAAGGAAAGGAAACAACGGGCAATAACTCAATAATTAGCGGAGAATGAGTCATCGTTCTTCTGCACTACACTTTCTCTTAATATGTTTGATCATTGTATGAAGTTGTATTGAATTCAAACTTGTAGTTTTCAAGTTATGCTCCGGACAAGGAAAGTAAAAAAGGGCAATAACTCTGTAAATAGTCAAGATGGAGTTATAGTTCTTGTACTCTGCACTTTTTCTCAAAGTGCATGACAATTTTATGAAGTTATATTGAATTCCAACCATTAGTCTTCAAGTTATGGTCTGGAATAAAAAAGAAAGCAATGGAAAAGTAGCAAAGGGCAATAACTCTGTAATTACTTTAAAAAAAGTTATGGTTCTTGTGAACTGCACTTTCCCTTATTGTGCTTGACCATTGTATGAAGTTATCTTGAATTCCAACCAGTAGTTTTCAAGTTATGCTCCGGACAAAGAAAAGTAAAAAAGGCAATGACTCTGTAATTAGTGGATATAGATATATGGTTCTTGTGCACTGCACTTTCGTTTAATGTGCTTGACCATTGTATGAAGTTGTATTGAATTCCAACCACTAGTCTTCAAGTTATGCTCCGGGCACGGAAAATGCAACAGACCAATGGACCGACCGACCAACCGACCGACCGACCACCGAGTGACTCCTATTTACATCCCCCAAATTTCGTTTCGGTGGGTTTTATAATGCATTGCTTCTTAAGAAATAAAATAGCAACAGCAGTTACATTAAGTAAATAATGTCAGTTAACTTTTTTATTGTTTTATTTTTGTCTTATATACGCGTTTAATTACTTTTTAAAAAAAAAGCTTTTATAACAAACACATCTGCGGATGTTTCTATATTCAAAATATCACCAGTATCCTGATGAAATGTTGAATTCTGCTTAAGCCGTTGCTCTTTGCTAGGGAGCGTGGACGGTAACTTGCAATTTACATTATCATGTCGTTTTGTGCCTTCTTTAGGGATTATTTATTTCTTTATATTCCTTAATGAGATACAGTCAGTTAAATTAGATTTGTTATTGCCATATGCATCATGCAAGTTATATCTTTATAGGCACAATTTTTACACTTACCTAAGCAAATGTAGTCATGTCGTACATTCGTGCTGTTGAACAATGGAAATCTGTACAATAAATTTCCATTGCATTTTCTGATCAGGACATTCATATGATGTATACACTTTTGGTTTACGTCTATGGTGCACGCCTTTACTTCAATAATGTTTTCAGTTATATCTTCGATGTTAGGATGCTTGTCTAAACAAAATGATATATAATTATTGTAAATGAAAAAAAATATAACATTATGATTCTTTAGTATTATGCCCCGTACAATGCAATTGAAATGTTCAACCGATTGTTTACTCAGAGCAGTATTTTGAAAACTGTTGTGATATCGATTCTGATGTCCAGCATAATGTTGAGAACATGACACATTGAAAAAACCATCTTAGAATAAAATAACATAAAAAATAGAATTGCATTAAAACACGTTGACGATCGAAAACAGTTGGTATCTAAATACATTTTTATTGTGATGTTAAACATAATAAATTAAACCTTCTATCACTAATATATTTCCCAATGTAGTAAAACATTCCAAAGCTACATGGTCTTTCTCTGGTATCTGCACATGTCCATCCCAAAATGTCATGTTGTGCCATACCAAGCCCGTTGACCGCCAAGCACTCCACAAAAATGTGTATTCATAGTTATTTTGCGTGGTATGATTCAAAGACTCTTCACAAGACTCTGACAAAATGATAAAATACAACAATTTTAAGTCATTAATTTCAATTTTAATCCATATAAGTGATGTACTAAAATATTTAGAGTAGAAGTAGTGTTATTTTGTCTCTAACAGATATTTCGGGTACTATTGGAGACTTTCAGAGCTGTATCTAATTACTAATCTGACTTTATAATTATTACTATTTTTATCAATGAGTTTTCGAATCTTATATAGTTGCCCAATGAATAAAGCTATGGGCATGGAAAGACAAGAATGTGGCACATTGAAGATTTCATAATACACACCGTATAAACACACGCATATGTTTCTTACTCATAATGTTTACCATTTTCGTGTTAAAATGTTCAATTTTGCTTAATCCGGCGCTAGTGGCGTCGATTGTTACTTGCACTTTCAAGTACCATCCATGAACATGCTTAAACAGAATTGTGTTGGCTTGGGAGTACTTAAGGGATTCCGTTTTTTTCCTATTCTATTGTAATTGTTTATTGCTATAATTGATTCCGATGTTATTTTTTACTTCATATGCATAAGCAATAAACCCAAGTTACTCACAGAAATTCTCTCTTTAAATACATACCCCTCGGAATGTTAAGAGGATATTTTTTCGTTTGGGTGAAATATGGAATATATTTTCACGAAACATGATAAAATGCCACATATTTTCTCGAGCCTGGACGGCGAGTGAAAATATGTGGCATTTTATCATGTTGAGTGGAAATATATGCCATATTTCACAAAAAAAAAACGAAAAAGTAACCCATTTAATTTCATTAGCAAAGAAAAATGGTTACGATCGGATCCTCCTTGCTTGCTACGGAACTGCAATTAGACAGCGCGCAGTAATATAATTATTGTCTTGTTTTGCACGCGATATTTAGCGCTACATTGTGACGTCACGTAAACAACTCTTTAAACGTCTGTACAGCGTTAATGACTGAATAAAAGATATTGGTGTTCGTATTTTTTTTCTTAGACCATTTTCTATCATTCTGGATAGTTTTCAAAACAAAATACTGAATAAAAGATATTGGTGTTCGTATTTTTTTTCTTAGACCATTTTCTATCATTCTGGATAGTTTTCAAAACAAAATTCGACAAAAAGTTGTTTTGTATTTATCAGATTTTTCAAACAAAATGGCGAAGAAGTCCCTTAAAATAAATATGAGTTTTGACTCCGCCCACTTTCATATTTATATTTCATATTTTTTTTAAAAAAATATGAAATATATTTGACTGATATAGCACCATATTTCATGGATAAAATTAAATAAAACTGTTTATCCTAAACAGATTTTATTGTCAATTGTTGGTGAATGGCCATAATATACAGTATGTCAATCCTTTAAAATAAATAAATCTGCTCTACTTGACAGCAATGAAATGGGAAATATGTTAATTAAAACATTGTCCCAGTCGCGATTATGTCATAAATAATATGAGGACATCTGTAAAATAAAATTCTTTTAAAAATTTCATTCTCATTCATATAAAATTGCAAATTATTTATTTTTATCGATGTTAGTACGTAATATTTCTGGTATTTTATGCATTAAAAATGAATAAGAAGTTGTCCATACTGGTCTGTTTTTCCTAAAACATTTTTACTATTTATTTTGTTATATAACTTAAAGATATACTCTGCTTATCTTTGCGTAAAATATTTCTATCCCAGAAATTTATTGAATCTATGCAATTTTTACCAAATATGATTAATTTTGATAAAAGAGTGAATAAATTATGTATTTGAAGCTGCGCTTTCTATTATAGGTCAAGTAAAATTGGTTGTTTCAATGACACTACAATGTATATATTCATATTATAACAACCTATAATAACGTTTAGAATCTTTAACACAACACATCTACTTTGTGTGCAGTTAAAATATGTTTATTTTATATTTACAAAGCGATTGTGTAGCAATTATAAATATTTTCAAATATGAAATTTGAGCATAATAAATCTTTAACATCATATAAATTCAATAAAATAAACTGAGCTTAGGAAAACAAATAAATCGTACCTTCGGCTGTTGTTTCACTTAGTGATATAGTTATTATCGTAATCAATAAAGAATAAATAAAGTATCTAACACTTCCTTTATCCATTCCTACGTCCTATCGCACCAAAATGTTGAAAGCTTGTGTAAAGAAATAAATGTAAAACAGGGTTTTAAAACAATTGAATGAATATGATACGTAAAACCCTAAGATAGTTTTTTTTTTCAAATAAGAAGGAAACAGTAAACAATGAAAAAACTAGAACATTTCTTCCTGCTTTAGATCTTTTTCAAAGATTGATATTGAGGATGTAAAGGTATGTTGCAATTTTTTCTGAATATGTTAGGAAGTTGTAAAATGTTCTTAAATAATGATATTCAACTAATTTTATGCATTTCAATTAAAAAATATATATCGATATATTGATAATGGCACTCTTTTATTATCAGTTAAAGATTGAAATTATCCCAACTACATTAATATATATTAATTTAGTTGTGATAATTTCAATTTTTAATTGATAATTAAAGAGTGCCATTATCAATACATAATTTAGTGTGAGCAAAGGCATATTTGAATGAAACTTTCAGACATAAATTCCGATAACAGAAAAAATGTGCAATCTCATACTAGTGTGTTTGTTTGTTTTTGGTTTAACGTCACACCGACACAGTATAGGTCATTTGGTGACATTGCAGCTTTACTAGTGGAGGAAGAACTCATGTGCCTTTCCGTGCATTAATTCAGGCACGAACTGGCACCAGAGTAGAACCAGCGACGTTCCGTGAGCTAGCTGGATAGCTTCCTCACATGAAAGAATCCAAAGTCCCTGTCGGGATTCGAACCCACAGCGGTTAGAGGCAAGTGGTTTGAAGTCAACAACCTTAACCACCCGACCACGGACGCCCCCTATCTCATTCTGGAAACGGCACATCATGTTACATCATGTTCAAAGTGAGAATACATTTGTCATAGTGATTTGATGTCATTAAAGAGAGAGCATAGCAATACGCTGCCAAATTAAATTTGAATGTAAAGAAAACCCATTAATCAAAATATTGCACGCAGTATTCATGCTGTGAAATATATGTAAACAATACATGTTATAAATGCAAATAACTGCTCATTCTTTGAAATGTTATTAAATCATTTTAGTTATATACATTCAGGTTAGAAATTGGATTTTTTGAAAACAGACATTTTACAAATTTATGAAATTATCTTGCATGAAATATTTAATTATGAGCAAGTTTGAAAACAAACACGACTTAAAATGATATTTATTTGGCCACATTACAATTAATGTTACACTTCTCAATAACAATGACTTGTAAACATGTACTTCATGTTTTAAAAGAGTCATCATAAACAATGCAGTAATTGTGAACTGAATTGCTGCGGACACTGATATAACTAGCCCAATTTATGATTTATGTAAGCATCAGGTTTGTATTTAAGCAACACTTGTTTGAAAATTGTCTGTTATATAAGTTTACAAACCTCATACTGTTATTATGGCCTCATACTGTTAGTATAACTTCATAATGTTATTATAACCTCATACTGTTACTATAACCCCATACTGTTATTACAACCTCATACTGTTATTATAATCTCATACTGTTATTATAACGTCATACTGTTATTATAACCTCATACTGTTATTATAACCTCATTCTGTTATTATAACATCATACTGTTATTACAACCTCATACTTTTATTATAACCTCATACTGCTTATATAACCTCATACTGTTATTATAACCTCATACTGTTATTACAAAGTCTTACTGATATTATAACTTCATACGGTTATTACAACCTCATATTTTTATCATAACCTCATACTGTAATTATAACCTCATACTGTTATTATAACCTTTACCATCTACAATCTCAATGATATCTCACCTTGAGCTCTAAATTTACTGGTCTATTAGTATGTTGCTTTCTTACGGAACGTCAGTGACGCTATCTACTCCGGAGCCCGTCCGTACCTGACATTATGCAAAGAGGGGCACCTGAGGACTCCTACTCCGGTAAAGGTGGAATGTCGCCATATGACAATAACAGAGTTGGTTCGACGTTAAATCCAATAAAGAAATAAAGATTGTAAAAAGAACAAAGAAGTAAGCCTGTAGTTGGCGGTTTAAATCCTTACGTACCAGACCTTTGTCAACAGTATTTGTATCTTTCTGATGCGGATTTGAAACATTTTAGGATAAGATAAGAAACCAAGACATTATAATGTCATCATTTAATATCTGAAATATTTGAGGCTGTGACAACGTATGCCATTTTATATTTAAAGTTAGTTTATAAATTTTAAGATAATTTGTGACACTCAAAAATTTAAAAATGTTAGTACACCTGCACATTTTTATTCATAAGGATATCCTATCATTTGAAATCTATCAAATGTCTTTCAAATTCACCCCTTTTGAAATAAACATTGATAACATCATTTTTCTTTCTCTCAATAGGGACGTGAAATTAATATGTTCGTCCTTTTTGAAAACATCGGTTATTTGCACCGAAATGGTCCGATCTAAATTCACTATTACTACAAATAGTGTCAGATGTTTGTGAAGTGTTATAATTTTGACATTAAAATTCCATCAATTTATAATGAAAAGTTCATTTAAGCTTTGTAACTTAAAGGTCGTCCCCTTGTTTTTTTTTTTTATCAAATTAAGTCTTTTCATTGTAAATTATTATTTATGATCACCTGGCAAAGCAAATAATTGAAATGAGGCATCAGAACACGGGTCTCAATAAGAATAGTGAGATGTTATTGTCATGCTGATTCTCAATAGTAAAGTTTGATCGGTCTAAAAAGGAAACATTTTCAACACATAATTCAAATATTGATAAAAAAAATAGAAATGTACCTTTTGGATATTCTTTTGAAATATTTCTTGTGATAAAATGTTCATGAAGTTCTAATTGAGAAAAAAATATAAACAGGTATATGATGTGATAGAATGTTCATGAAGTTCTAATTGAGAAAAAAAATATAAACAGGAATATGATGTGAAATAAAATTTGTGCTAAAATTATCATCTGCTACTACACACAGATTATGTATCTCTCATATACTAACTCTAACTATATTAAATAATGTCGTTGTTTATTATCATGTATGTTAAATTATATTACTTAATATAACAATCGAATATTATTATAACAGTTGCATAACATGTATGAGAAAAAAATATGTTAACAAAATAAAGATAATGGATTGTTTTTAAAAACGATCGTCTAAAACAGACACAAATGTTGTTGGAGACTCAGTATGATTGAGCCGGTCGATAATGGTAAATGCATATTAATGTTTACTGTTTCAAAATACATCTGCTTACGATAGGGGTCAATTTATTTGAATAAATGAGGTTTTCTTCGTCAACTTATAATTTCTATTTACATCTAATTCAAATATTTCTATGTTGAGGTTTTACATACAAAAAAGAAACCTACTATTCTTCTCTATGTGCAGGTAGAAAATGTTTATTTTAATTTAAACTTCCTCTTGTAGGTGTGAAAAATGTACAAATTTAATACTATGTTTTAAATTAAAATATAATTGTTATGGCAGTGTTAAAAAACTTTCATAATTATCAATAGAAAATGGTTACAAAATTATTAATGTGACATTATTCTCATTCTTGATTGTCAAATTGATCTGAAGGTTAAATGTTATGATTCGGATTGACATTGATTCGGTTGATATTGGATAAAATATAAATCGCCTAACATATATAAAAATGTACCACTTTTGTTATAACTTGAACGCTAAGGTTAAATTCTGAGTCGAAATCTTTCATGTGAGGAAGCCATCCAGCTGGCTTACGGAAGGTCGGTGGTTCTACCCGGGTGCCCGCTCGTGCCTGAAACAATGCCCGGAGGGGCACATGGGGTCTTTCTCCACCAATAAAAGCTGGAAAAAAATCGACGAAAAAATCTCAGCGGGACGCTCTAGGATGGCCCGACTTGAGTGTACGGTCGCCCATATGGGCTTTCCGGCGGCGACCTTAAATAAACGCATTAAAAAAAAAAAATTGCCGCGCCGGTTTTTGGCAAATTCAACCCCTATTTTTACGCGCTTTAAATTAAATGAAAACTATCTTAAATTGTCATATTTACTATAAGGTTTAAAAGTGAATATGTTTTGTTTTTCTTTCTTTAATACTTTTATGTAAAAATGCATTTAAAGTTTTAATTTTCAATTTTATTCTGATGGTACTATATTAACTAGATTGGCAGGAGTGTAAGAATTAAGTGGCCCATCATCAAATTATACGAATTCAAATCCTGCGCGAAATTATCATTTGTTTAGGATACTATCAATTTAAGATAGAAATATTCTAGTTGAAGCGAAAATGGAAAAGTTATCGCCCCTTAAAGAGTACTCAACATTTGCATGAAATCATAGCAAATGTAGGAAAAACCTTGCCATGGCAATTCTAATTTGCCATGGCAAAGTATTATAAATTATGTCAAAATGTAAACGTAATATGTCTTTCATCTGTTCACTCGCTAGATACCCTAGATTGTCACATCAATTACACAATTCCAGAGCTGTTATTTATTACTTCAGAAAAAAAGGACCATGAAGTGTTGAAACATCCGTCAAACTCGAGCGGCAAACTTAAAGAAATTATATACTATTAATGTGTGTGCAAAGTGCAATATGTCGTATCATTTGTTGACTCTGTTTTGCAAGAATACTCTTTTTTATTGTTAAATCAACTGTTACAAAAGATGAAAGTTAAAGCGTTTAAAGACCTTTAACTTAATTCGGGCTAATTATCGATTTTTCTGTATTATATACTCATTCATTATCATTTGTACTACATTTATCTTTTTCTGTTTTTTTTTCTCTTTTGCATTTTCCTGATTATTTATAATTACATATTTTCTTATTTTATGTTTTCAGGGTTTTGGACCTCAGTGCATACACAAAATAGAACAAGACTTTAGTATGAAAACCAAAAAAAAAATCGAAAATGAGGGAATAAAAAAGAAGATAATTTTGATATTTTAATTATAAATTCAATTTACTTTATATTTTCTTTTATTTTCCTTCAAGAACCTTATCATGAGTTTGTTGTTGACATTGGTTATCCAAGCAATAATAACAGTAGATATAAACAATTTCCAATGCATTTATTTCTTATTGTGAATTCTTAATTGGATTATTTAAAGTAAAGTTCGTGTGTTGTGTATTTGATATGAGATGAATTTGGGAACACAAAAGAAAAAAAGAAAACAACAATATTGTCAGAAAACTTATTTCTTAGCAACTCTTAGCGGTCGAGTGAAGGAACCTAATAAATCGGCAAGTCTAGAAAACGGTCTGCTTTACCATATTTACAATGTTTTTATCCCGCTGTAAGTTGTGATATTTTCACTCAAATGAGCCGCGTCACGACAAAACCAACAAAGCGCGTTTGCGACCAGCATGGATCCAGAACAGCCTGCGTATCCGCACAGTCTGATCAGGATCCATGCTGTTCGCTTACCAGCTCTATTGCAAGTAGAGAAACTGATGGCGAACAGCATGGAACCTGATCAGACATGCTGGTCGCAAACCCACTTTGTTGGTTTTGTCGTGACACGGCTCAATTATTAATGCGACATTAGATTCTTTCCTTTTTCTTTTCAGTTGAACAAAGTAAGACTTAACATACTGATATCAATATACCATAATTATTATCTTCCTTCTAACAAAAAAGACACCACAGTTGCTCCAATCGTTGTCTGATGATAAGGAAGTAAACATAAGAAGTTACTAATACAAAAATATTCTATCTTGCTTTATGCAACTGCTGACAAATCTTTACAAATCACAGGTCATTGGTCAGTATTCAAAACAAACTTTATTGTTTTAATAGTACGTTGCTCATTTAGTACTTAAATGATTACTACAATTATGAGTGTTATCTTTTTCAAAGAAATGATAAAGTTTTAACGAAGGTTCATATGGATAAAAGTGTTTTTATTTCTTCAGTAACACGTTTGTGAGGCGGTAAAATGTAACACAAATCGCAAAAGATATCTATATAACAATTGTATCATAGCATGGGGACATTCTGTTGAAAACGTGTCAGAGTTTAATCGTATACATATACATGCTCAGTGCGTTAACTGGAGTGCAGGTAATAGTTACCCGCACTCCACAGCATGCCCATTGATTGGCTCATTTTTGCTAGGTTTACTTATTGTGACGGAAGAGAAAGCGAAAGCGACAGAAATAACATATTCAGATGCTCTTTCATTGGTTTCTTTTCCCTGGGTTTCATACTGTTACAACAGGGAACGTATTTTTATGTTTGACTATGATACAAAAGAGAAAGAACATCAAAACATTCGGCAATCTGATTAATACTCGGGGGCTACGCCCCCTCGTACTAATCAGATAGCCTCGTGTTTCGATACTCTTTTTATTACGAAATATCGTCTATTGGAGCGATCTGTTTTGTTTCCAATTCTTTTCATTGATAAATATCTTCCGTATTCAAATCTTATGCTTTAGACACATTTTCTATAGGTATTTCAAACATTGTAAAAAGAAATGAAACACTTCCTAAGACTGTCCTTGAAAAACAGAACATTGATAGTCGTCTTAGTGATTTAAAATAAATATTTATATTTTGAATAATAATATCTTGTTCTAGGACATTAAATATATTATATTTCATTATTTAGTATACATGTAATTTTTTTTTTATAACATGTAAATTATACTTCGGACCATGTTATCTCACACATACCAACAACACCCATACATAATTCTTTCAAGGTTTATTGTCATGTACTAAATATCAAAATGACATCACAGACAATCTAATGTAACCTAACAACTTTGAATAAATCATAAAGCTACAGCAAGCCCAAGACGATGAATAAAAAAATCAACTGATTGGTTATTGTCGTAAAACTCTTCTATATCGTATAACAGTATAATGCATGTTTGAAATTGAGGAAGATATGTTATCTAAGACATTTTGCACAAATATTTACAGGGAATATTTACACAGTGACATTATTAAGAGATTGAAATACCCTTTTTGAAATTGTTGAACCAATTTAACGTTAATTGCTACTGGAAAACAAAATTGTAGTAGATTTTCCATCATGAAGTATCCCTATTATTTCGATTAACTTGGAAATAAAATAAAAAGAAAATTTATGAAAAACTACCAAACAGTTTACAAACAAACTGATTTTGCTCGTTTCGAAATGTTATCAAGAAAAAAACGTTAATGCAAACATGTAAATATGAGCTAAAACACGTCTTAGAAATAAAGAAAATTTATTCATTTGGTACATTCATGCTGCCTATTGTTTTGGTCTAATTCACAATGTCTATGTATGAAATGTCCCTTTTTGGCTTTAAATTGTTTGGTGTTGCAGAGTGTTGCCCACTTTCACATTGGTTATTGTCGAGGTCTCTGTGGTTGATATCGATTTCTTTAGCTGAGAAATCCTTAACCCCTTGGTGTTATTGATGTGCTACACCAATTAGAGCGTTCTTTTGAAATTTGGGTTTAGCTGGATTATTGCATTTTGTTAAACTGTTAATCTGTTGAGACGGTTTTATTATTAAACTAATCTCATCTGAAACCCAATTCTTTGGTTGAACGCCGATTGATGAACTAAATGAGCAATAATGCATTTTTGTTATCTTGAATCTAAAAATAAATCAATTACAAATTATATTAAACATTTATTTTTATATATAAAAAGAAAATGTATCCATGTAAGATATTTAGCAATGGGAAATGTCACTAAACAAGTTACGAAGTAATAAAATCACCAAAAACAATTATTTTTGTTTATGAAAATTTATAAACATTAAATCATGCACTTTGTATATTTCACATACATTATAGCATGACATGGATTTTGTCACATTTTTGCAAAATAGTTTATCGATATAATTTACATTTTCACATAAGTAGACTGTATTAAACTACTCTCAAACATTTAAGAAAATCAAAATAACCGATTAAGATTGATATTTTTCTTGTTTGAAAAAACTTTACCTGTGTTTCTTTAACGTTTTTAATGCAAACATATATATTAATATACATGCTACAACGACAAAAAATATTGAGCTAATGACGATTCCTACAATAGCCCTTGTTCCCAAAACGGTACCAGAGTCCTCACATTTATCTACGAAATGAAATAAAAAAATACAATGATATATCAACTAACGAATCTATATTCTAATATAATCCTTTAAGTCAAACACAAACTTTCAATCTGCTTGACATGCTAAACGTACATGTACATGTATATTGATTTGACTTTATTGTAATCGAGTCATAGTTTAAAGGAAAATAGCATAGGTGTGCTGAAGTAGATTGAAATGATTAGCATAACTTATGCTTCACATGTACTGTATAATTGTATTCATTTTTTTGAAAAAATATAATATCTATTATTATATTCATAATTATTCATTTTAGATTTCTGCTAAATGTGTTTTGAAAAATGACTCAAATACACACATACTCACATTTAGTCCAACCATAAGAGTCGTTTGAAGGATCACAGATAATCAAGTATCATTGTCTAAAATTTTGAAATTCTGAGGAACGCACGTTGCAGCAATAGCTGTTCTATAAAAAAAGGTTCGTTAGTTTCAAATATTTTCAATCAATTATATGTCGCTCACGTGTCTATACAAGATTTAAATTTATACAAATTTTCAGTTTAAAGTCAATTTAGTAGTAAAAATATTTTTTCAAAGTTAAAAAATACAAAAATACAAAATCTTTCTTCTACTAACAAATTGATATAAAAACGATATTATGTTTTTCAGAAGAAAATCAGGAGACGTTGTGAATGTATATCAATTAATACTTTACACCAACGTATATATTTTACCCAATCACTTTAAGTTCTTCAGATACTGCATCACTTGCATTCAGTTATAAATATATTTTAAACATAAATTATTGTTTTTTTTATTATGACCTGTAGTGTGAAAGTAACTGCATCATCCATCTCAACATGTTCTAGACATATTGTATCATAAATTTGTAAAGGGTTTGCATCCCCATAATTTGCGCCATCATTGCTTGTCGGCATCATTGTTGAAATCAAAGGAACTATTTCTTGTCGCCGTAGGAACACAGCATTTGCCAGTTAAGATATCCAGGTAATAACCTAGATTTGTTGATGAAAATTTTACTTCTATGCTTATTAAATAAATGCAAATACATATGTTTTACGCCCGTTCTGTGTGGTAGGAAAGTCGTTATTTTTGTTTAAAAAATTGTTTTTATACAAGTTACGTATAAATTTTAAACCTAAAACAACCATCATAATCATACACATAACCACCCCGCAATATCTTTCAGCTATCTTGTTTTGATAATGTCATTTGTGATGTTACAATTCTTTTTTCACGCTTTTATTTTCAGATGGTTGTTTATGATTATGACTTTTCGACCTCAGACCGTAAACTTAAAATCAATCATGTGAACTCATAACCAGTTGAAACAATGCCAAATTTTGTAACGTTTTACGGTAACAAGTGTATGGATGATAGTTATTGAGTGAGTCTTATAGCGTTATATAACAAGCCTTTAATATTGTCTTGTCGTACTTATTGCAGTTCATATAAAACGATAATGAAAACAATATAAAAGGATGTTATCATAAAACAGAAAGTAACTGAAACAGCAAACTCACTGTCTGACAGACCAACATCATGTACAAAGCATATAACATAAAATAAGGGAATATACTGATTTTATTGCATTAAAAACAAACGACATCTCTCATCCGATAAAATAGATTTGTAGTGAAATAGTCCATTAGGAATTTAGTGAATAAAACAATCAATTTATGCATAAACTTGCAATCGTAATGTTTGACAATCAAAACGTTATCAGCGTAAATTAAATATGTACAAAAAGTCAACACTGAGATTATATATGCTTCAAAATGCATTTGTCTTGATTCATGTTGGAAATGATACGCGACTTTCACTCAAGTTCAATGTTGATAAATGAAATGTCTCTCTTTAGTTTACTTTCGCTTGGTGTTGCAAACTTTACGTTTCTAAGTCGTCGGTTTCATACTTGTCGATCGGTGTGTAAAAAACATCGGTTTCCTGAGCCGAGGCACCTTTCTCTACATGTAACATTTCAGTGATTTGGTTCATGTGATGTGCTGTACCGATCATTATGTTCTGTTCAATATTTGGTCTAGCAGATGATCTGAGTTTTCCTGCACTTTGCTTCTGGTGCGGCATCTTTGATTGCAAGTTATGCGTTGGAACCATTGCGCTTCTGTGAACGCCAATAGATGAACCTGAATAATCAAATATTAAAATCTTTATCTTGACGACACTACCTGGCAGTGAACAGTCATAATTTCCCGGCACATTTCCTATTAATATGTGATTTGATCAGCTGATTGTTGTCATGAGATTTAATTTATTGGAATAAAGACACTTGCCAACCTAATAGCTCGAGTACGCGGGCTAATCACATCACAAGTGAATGGAACACAGCACAGAACGAGCATAGAAACGGCACGGCCGCCTTAAATTGAAATAAAATCAAAAAAAATCAAAAACTCACAATACAATAAAAAATACATAATGCCTTAACATGTAGCAGGTACATAACGGTAACATATAATAGTAATAACAATTTTCAAAATAAAATATATGCAATGGAACTTGTACTAGGTCCAAGTGCCTTAAACATAAAATTTGTAACTTTCTTTACAGAGATCTTAGCAAAAATAAGAAATTTAACTCAGAAAACAAAAACTAAATATTGTATTTTATAGCTATTCTTGGCCGTGTTTAAGAGTTGAAAAAGCTTTTTCAATTTTGGGTAAATTTCACATTTGGAACAATTATTCTACAAAATTTGGATACGAGCGAGATATGACTCAGACAACTTGGAAACGCGTGTGTAAACGAAAGGTATTGGGTCTAGACTTACAATAAAATGGAAAAATAATCTTTAAAAAACATATTTTCCATACAACAATCATGTAAAAAAATCTCATATAGAGTCCACTTAAACAACATTTTACCTGTGTTTCTTTAAAACTTTGGATGCCAAAAAAATGTAATTATCAATACTGATATGAGTACGACAAACAATATGTCGATCCCAATAACGATTTCCTAACACATAATCCACTGTTCCCTATTTCAGTAACCGAAGATCTTTACAATCATCTACAAAATGAATTTCAGAAAAAAGACACGTGATATGCTTCAATTAAATATTCCCAATCCTTGACTTAGTCTAACAGTTTTAAAACACCGAATTGTTTATGGTTGGTACAAAAATTGGTTTTTAATGTAAGTTTTGGGTGAAGATGCAATGTTTTGATTATGGAAATAAATCTGCTGTAAAAATGATATGCAACACTGAATGTTTGTTTGAGTAGAAATGTTGCCAAAAACTAAATTTTGACACCACAAGTACGTACAAAGTAGTCTTTTACAAATACAATATTGAGACAGACATAATTATAACAAAATCATAGAATTACCAAAGCTGTAAACTAAACTTGTCAAGCATCAAAGCTGCAATTTTATTAAACTTAAGATAAACAGAAATACTATATGTCGTAAATAAAGTGGGTTTGCCATATCAACTCCTGTTCTAATTTTGAGTGCCAGACGAACCCAAACTAATCTTTAGTACGTGTAAACTCGCAACTATTTGTGGCAATTTTCTGTTTACATAATATAAGACCAGCTAAAATCAACAAACAAGGCGCTAAAGTTGAAGTCCGTTGTTTATGTGGTATACTTTCCGCCTTATACTAACGGATGTTATCATACAAATTGTAATGTCCTTTATTTGATGATCACTCGTATGTGAACAAAAGCCTTATTTTATCGTATATATATATCTATATATATGTAAACGCAGACCTGGTTGGAGCAATGTAGTAATTACAAAAAGATAAAAAGAAAAAAAAAAAAAAAAAATGTAAAAACAAACATAGGTTCCATTGTTGATACAAAGTAAAAAATAAGAACCTACGCGGCCTGGATTAAATGTAGTAATGTGCAAACAATTCTCACACGAACCCGCATTTTTTCCCGATTGAACACAAAAAGAACCGAAGTGTATGTTATTATGCAATTTAAAATCACTGCGGAGGTTCTATATTTAGACCATGTGACCATAAAGACCACCAAAAATGTAACGCGCTGTAAAAAAGTACAGAATACAAATCGGGCGCAATTTAGATTTACATCTGGTAACGGAAGCATTATATTGTTGATGTCGTGGTTAGAATCGAAAAAAAACTATATCGGGCTATATGTCCTCGGTGATATATATTCCGCGCGCATTATGTATTCCAACAAGTGAATTTTATTGAGCATCACTTTTTGGGATATATTATTTCTTAAATAGTTAATTCTTATGCGCTACGAGATGACGTTCATACATTTACCTCATAGACACACGATTACATTAAGGCGCATCTTACTTGCTACATTGACGATCCGTCCGAAACATTTATTGGAAATTGATATATCGTGCGCTCTGACCGTTATATCAGCTATACTATTGACAGGTTAAAAAATTAAACAATACCTTGTGGTTTTTTTTTTCCTTTGAAATCATATTTCTTCTGAAACCATTATTGATAAGATTTAACAAAAATGTTGTTTTGAAAAGGCTAAATAAATACAAAGAATGCTTGTTTTTTTAAGGCCCTGAAGTAAACAGTTAATATATACCTTTACTAAAATGCACGCTTTAATGTCCAACCAAAAACACTCATTAACAAATATATGGTGCTTACCCTTTGTCCACAGCGTACGGATCGTTTGCAGGGTCACATATAAAGCATGCGAACCATTGTCGAAGTTCTGAGCAATGCACACACATGCAATGAATGCAAAACGGTAATCCCTATAATCCAAGACATATTTTCAATGTTAATAATTCTGAATTTAATCGAAAATAGAGACCATTCTAGTATTTACAAACATCTACACATTTTATCGCACGTCAACAAAAGCAGTCGAAAAAATCCAGTATTTACAGAAAGTAAACCTTAACAACACAGAAAGCCCTTTTATATAATCGAAGAATTCTGGCAGTTGTGGTATTCAAAAATATAAATAAAATGTTGTATGGTTATCAAGTCATTTGACAGTCCGACATGATCTTTCAAGCCTTTACAATTTGCATCACTAATATCCAGCTATAGCAAAATCATGTTTAAAAATACCTTTAGTTTGAAGGTGACTGCATCATTAATCTCAACCTGGTCAACACATTCACTATCATTAGATAATAGACCAGGTTAATACATCACCCAATAATTCGCACCAAATCATTGCTAATGAGAAATTTCGTACATGATGAAGACAGTTTGTCATTTGTCCGTGTTAACGCTTATTCATTAATCACAGGGGACCAGCATTCGCCAGTAAACGATACCTCGTAATAACCAAGATCTGTTGAATGAACTCCTTCCATAATCGTGAATTCATTTGGAGTACACCTAAGTAAGGTATAAAGACTAATGACACTTAAACAATCACAAGTATTGTCAAGCACGCTACAACACTTTAAATGTTACGTGACTCTTAATATATCTCTGGTAAAGCATGAAGTTAACAAATGAACAATCCAAAAAAGGATAATCCAATAATTGTATATTTTATAGTTAATATATCTTTTCCTTCACAGTGAGAGGAATATTTGACAGTAAGAGCTTATTGTGCCGCTAAAACGATCGATAAACTCATCGATTTATTACTGTATTGACATCATCAACGAAATATTTATTCACTACCTGTCCTGATACAAGAAAATTATGAAATACGACGAATAAGACCTTAACTGGGTAAAATTGACCATAAAACATTCAAATATGTTGTCTGTCCGTATTTGGAAAACATGTGCAATGCGTCGCTCGATCCGTCACGTACAAACTCCGTCGCCTTCTATTTCAATTACAACCGGTGGAATTCTTATAATACAATAACTGCAGTCAGCCCTTGTGAAAGTTCCACTGCCATTCAACAAAGTCCTAAATTTGAGAGGACACTGATAATAATTTTATAAATATCAAAGCTTGCTATCATTTAATAATGACATACTGAATAGACAGTAATTAAAACAGCTTAATTATCACATTTTGGTTGTTTGACAGGAATGTTTGTTTAAATTTAAAATGCAAGTCTAAATCAAGAGAGGAATGTAATAACGTACCTTACCAGTGATGGCAGCAGAATCCTTCCACTACAGTTATCTTAGACAATTTCATCGCGAAACGAAGTTTACTTTTTTTTCTGTGTGTTAGCAGAGGCGAAAACTGGAACCATTCTGAGAATTGTATCTACAGCATTGGTTCAACAACCGACACGTGGTGCATAATCCAAAGCTGTGTCATTTCCTTGCTTTAATAAAAAAATACTTTGGAATAGACATATTTTTACTTTGTACACAGAAACTGATTTCTATGTTTCATGACATTTTATACCAAACACACATCCAATTTTGAGTGTATACATATTCCCTCATTGATGATATAACTGATAATAATTTCCAGCCCCCACAGGCACAGTCATCCAGTATCCTTATTTAAGAAAATCGCACATATTTTTTGACATTCGTAATTACAGCGACCAGTTTATAGAAAAAGGTCTTTTACGTAGCATGTGTTTTTTTTTAGTAGAATTATAAACGATTCATCACCAGTCACTTCACATGTTAAAACGCGTATGCATTTAACAAAAATAAAAAAAGCACACAGAAAACAGGATGTAACGAGAATATAAAAACATTCTAAGGTTTATTCATTTAAAATTTGAAACGTATGTTTCCAAACTCGAGGTAAAAATAGGCATATAAGATATTCATAAGCAATGAATAAGTACAGATATAAGGATCCGATATAGTCATCCACAATCACGTCTGTTCTAGCGAACAATATCTCGGATTCTTCCCCAAGCGAAGATGAATCTGGAAATTTCTTGGACTGCTGGTGTTGTATATATTGAATGGTTACACAATTGAAATGCCTCGTCCTCAGTTAAACTGATTGTGTTTCTCTACAAATACATCAAATACTTCAATTGATGCAAGGTCAATAGCTAAAGAGAATGAATTTAAAATAAAAAGACAAATAAAAAATTATAAAGAACATACAGAAAGATTTATTGCAAAATATTTTTTCATAAGAAAGGAAGACTAACAATACCCTTTTTCGCGACAATAGATTACTATATTGTTTATACATCTTCGTCTCAGGGGGTACAGAAATGGAACGTATTTGCCTTTGCCTATTCCTTAGCTTGCATTTCTTTTTTGTTATTGAATTTGGTCTTGAACATGTCTTGCCAACATTATTCCCATTCCAATGATCAAGTTTACGGTTTGGGTTCTTAAATAGATTTTCTTCGTCCGTTAATCTGTAATTAAAATATGATAGTTCTTAGCTAAATAACGTAGAAATATGTATTGACGGACGGACGGACGGACGAGAGAAATTATCCCTGTATGTCGCCGCCACTCTGAAGCAGGCCATACAAAAGGGAAAACAGATAAAGTTGCAGTATTGAATTTAAATATGTAAGATATTAATACTTAAGCTTTTCGATTCAAGATCTACTAGTTAATTTGAATTACAATAAATATTCAAAACACTTGATATCAAACTATTAAAAGCAAACTAATTAAACATACATTCAGATATACATAAAAAGAGATGCCAATTAAAACGCTCTTTCATTTGGTAATACAGATTAAATTTTAATTTACCCATCTAAACATAACGTACCTCCAACTATCAGCAAACCTGTAACTTTTGTTGTCATCATAAGAAATAGTTCCATTCCTATGTTCTAGATCATTAGATCTATCCCCGTCAAAATTTCCACAAAGTCCGGCCACATTTTCAAAATCTTTCGGGGACATGTACACGTCAATGTTCATAACGTGACCAAACAAAAATATTTCAATCAATGTACCAATTGGTGTTCGAACCTAAAACAAAAATAGTTCATAATCATAACTAAATGCTTTGTTATTACAAATGCATTTATTAGCATTTTTGAAGATGTTTTACACAAGAAATTAGTAAAAAGAAAAAAAATATCTGAAAGTATCATGCTCGCTTTACCATGACAGTTCATGGTATCACTCCATATTCGGATATTTCAATTATTGTGTTCATTAGAGTTCTACCTAAAAGATAAAATTGTACTGGATATTTCAATAATTAATAATTATACGAGAAATAGCTTTTAAGGGGAATTGGATTATTGAGTTTTTTTGAAAAAAAAATCATCTCAATAGTAAACGGAACTTTCTTTCATAATGAAAAGCTATGAAATAAAGAAAAACGTATTATATCTTTTTCTATAAGTCTTTTACAAATATAATAATACATATGACGATACGTGAAAAATTTAAGTTCAAATTGCATATTGTAGATTGACATTGAAAAGGTTTGCGTGGCAATTATTAATTATAAAAATTCAGCGCCCCAGGACGCTACTCCACAACAAAACAGGCCCCGTGTAAACAGGGCTTTCAATATTCCCAGTCTGTTAAAGATAGAAAAAGGTTATCTTTAAAGATTAAAAATGTTTTCAAAATTTAATTTTACCCGTTGCCCAATGATCTAATGTAAAAAAGCCACATGAAAACAAAGTAGTCTGATCGGTTTTTTAAATTGAGATTCTTTTTACCCCCCTCTACTAAAAAATTAAACATTTTTTTTTGTTACACGCACTGTGATATATGAGGAAATAGTTCAAAAACCCAATTTTGGTTGAATGAAGACACCTTAATTCAGTAAAAAATGTAGGTGTGCAAAACTGGGGGAAAAACTTTTCACTCTCACATTATTGCAGGAATTTCAACAGTGTGGATTTGTTCGTGCATTGACATAGCAAAGCATGTGGGGCATCTATAGTCCAAGCTATTCAGGGCGTGATATTTGATATGTCCAAGGCGGTTTCTGCAGCTGTTAATTTATTAATTTTAAAAAATGGTACATATGTACTTTTGTTAAATAAAAGATACTTCTTAATCAGTTTTATATGTGCGCAGCTTTTATGAAAGGGGGGGGAAAATAAATTGCAACAGCCAGTCAATAAGTAAGACAACTTTCAATTTACCTCAGTTTGAATATTTTTATTCAAGAACAACATGTAGGTCTCCCCTCTTTTTGTGCTTCGTAATGTCTATAATGAAATAGAGTTTGATAATCAATATACGACAAAAATGTTACATTTATCAAAATATAATCACTTAAGTTTGAAAAATATAGTAAAAGTTTATAAATTTTCATTATTCTTGGTTTTGGTTATATCGCTGCGCTCTTATTCGAATAAAGATATACTTGGCAGTGATGACTGTGTACAAAATTTATAGTTTATTAAAAATACTATTAATAAAAACAAAACAAAATAATATAATAAGAAACAACTAACAAGTAATGTAAGCAAATATCATACACAAATTTTGGGATTTTATTTGCTAAATGATAGGAACGCAAAGTTATAAAAGCATCCAACTCAACTACTAAGTAGTTTGTTTTTAATCTCATAGATCAAGTTGAGATAACTGAATTACATCGAAATTCCCAGAAAAGATATAACGGCAATGAGAGTATAATATCTACTCAATAACGTTATAGATATTTGTTCACTTACTAATGCGCTAGCAGTTTCATTATCGCGGGTCGATATGCGAATTATTTTAATCTTTTGATTTCCAGTGTCTTTTTTTATGTTACTATAACAACTTTTATAATCAGAAAACAATTTCAAAAGTTTAGTCATATTATATGCAGTTTATTATACAATTTTTAATATTTATCTATTTTATTCGTAAATATCTCGATAAATATATAAAATTGAATCAACAAAATGTCGTCATTCGCATTCAAGATATTTAAATATGCTTAATTTTTACTAAATCAAAATTAAAAAAAATGTTTAAAAGTAATATATATATAAACTAAATATCATTAATGGTTGCACTTACATGAACTGCGCCAACTATATGTACCTGCAAAAAAGAAATAGTAGGCATTTTTTTTTCTAAATGTTAGGACAATGCAGAAAAAGGAACATGTTATTATGAATTCAATCCGCATAGAAATAAAAAAATCTCGAATTGGAGATATCGAAATCAATTTAAACAATATTATACTATGAAAATTGCAAACAGACTCGATTTCACTGATTTTTTTTATAGAGAGATAAATATAAATTAAAGCGCAACGTCTCTCCCGCATTAGCGTATGCGATATCTAATTTCTAGTACAGTTATCAAACAACAGAACATTAAAACAACAAGGACGTTAAATACAGACCAACTTTTTACACCTACCAAACAGCAATTGACACCTGCTCATGTTGTGATGACAAAAAAATACAATCACAGTAATGATAATTTCAAATATAATTGTATCAAAGTCATTAAAGCTAAACATTAAGATTCTTCATACCTGTGGCGAAGACTCTCCGATATAACCACTGCTATTATTTGTCAATAGCAATAATAGGTCAAAATCCGTCCAATCGTCATAGTTATTGTCTAAAGATGAAAGCAATGCTCTAAATTCTTTTTTTGCCCACACCTCACCTTTTCTCAATTTCTAAAAGAAAAAAAATGGTATCACAATAATAAAGCATGTACTTAAGATGATTGTTATGTTAGTAAATATGTGCTATTAACTTCCAATATATATAAAATAATTGGTTTATGTTTTATCATAACAACCAAAAGCGTTTTGGTTTGATTAATTGTATTACGTTTGATCTTATATTCGAAACAAAATGCGATTTTTTTATGGAAAACAACACCTGCTGCTAGAAACGTTTATGAAATTTATGTTAATTTGCGTGCAATTATAAACATTGCGTTCCGTAAATAATATGAAACTGCAAATCGCGTCCTATAACAGTGAAATCATAATTAAAGAACAACAACATCAACAAAAACAAACAAAATAACAGTGCATTTAAAATTCATGGCTGCATGTAATTTTCGAACTTCAAGCATTTGCTTAATGTTGAACATATAATGTAAAGGCCATACTTCTTGACAAGAGTTATCTTAGAAGAGCATGCAATATAAATGAATATTGATAAGAAAAAATATATATATATAAGAAACATTTTCATACGGATGCTTTTATATTTAGAAATTAAAATATATTAACAAGTTTAAAATACGGAAAATGGACGCTTGTTAAAGTATATAAAGCTATATATCTGATGCAAAATTATTGTTTGGATTTTAAGAAAGAATACTTCCAAAGTGTTTGTATGAAATAAAAATGGCACTAAATTACCTTTAAGCGAATGGCGCATGCATAGAATCATTGCTAAACGGATAAAACTCTACTTAAAATAGCAAAATAATATTTTGTTCCGGAACATTTTATTCTATTTACGTACATTGTTCATGTGTATTAATTATGTAGAAATTCTATATTGCAACTTTTTTGGGAATCAGCCATATAATAATGGAACCAATATAATTCTACTGTTGATAAATTTTATAAAAATATTTCTCAAGATAAAGATTTATACCCTTTAAAAGCATATAAGAGTAAAAAAGTGTGGACAAGACAAACGATAAATGAATTGAACTATACTCTGTACCTGAATTTCTATAAACGGTTTGCTTGGATCATCGAAACTTTTTACTTCTATTCCACCGCTACAGTCATCAGCCTTATTTACAATGTCTTCAAACGTTAGTGTTTCCAGACAGTTTGCTGCATCGTCTTCCCTGTAAGAACATCCTAGCGGAATAGTTTGCTCGATTGTCACAGTAGCATCTCCACTTTTACTTAGTATGATGTTTTCATTTTGAATCTGAAATCATTCATATGCACATGAATAATATATTAATACTATCATTTTGGAAGACTTGCAAAAGAATTATAAAAGGTTGCGATTCAAACAAAGTTAATGTTTATACACTTAAAATTCCCTTTGCCTCTTAATTCACTTTTTTGGTTATATGTTACATTACAAAAAAATCTTTATATTATACAACGTAAACGGTGTAATAAACGGTGTAAATAAAATATCACATTTATTCTGTATTTACTTTCCAACCGGCGTAGTAAGCATCACTCACAGCTTCCGTGGACTCATTTTCAGCTGCAGGGAAAATACCACAAATCACCTATTAAAACAAAGTTCGGAAATATACCACAAAATCTTAAGAGGTGAAAAGATCTCGTTATCATATTAAAGATAACATTAATCAGTCATCAAACATTTTACGTGGAATGACACTGGAATCAATTCAGAAGTAAAAAAAACAATATTTTTATATGCATCCGGTTAAGTCAACTTAGATAGAAAATTAAAAGAAAAGTTTTCGCCTTAATTATTTGTTTTTTTTATAAATGTTTTTAAAAAATACCTCATATCCATGTTTCAAAGTAGTCAGATAATTATCTTTAAACACCAAATCATCAAGATCAGAAGATGGTCCCATCTGTACTCGAAAGCTTCCGTTTATATACCTTTTATTTATAATAAAGAAGTTACGATCATGTGCACATTTTAGAACATCTTTAATGACTCTTTTTCAGACTAATCGGAATAAATGAATATTTGGCTGTTTGTTAAAAGCAACACTGCATTCGAAGATAGCAGTGCTGCAAACAAAAACAGAAGAAAACACAGGGGTGGCGCACTGACGGGGTGTCATTCAAAAATCAATTTAATAAACAAACCCACAGAAATAGTGAGAGACATTAATAATCAAAAGAGTAAGTTGATTTAAAAGCAAACATTGGGATACATGTGTAGAGCAACGGAACCCATCTGGCCAGAAATTTCAAAGTTTAAATTATGAAAAATTTCTCTAATTACATTTCGTTTTTTATTTTCTTTACCCTGGCGACGTTCTTTACTAATATCTATCATATGTTATTGCGCTAAACACTGATACGGTTTAGACTTTGCACGCATATTACTTTAACACGTCGATCTTTGTTTAATTAGAAATGGTATCATATTGGTAATTTTATTTTCGATGATTAAAGTTACAACATTTATCAAAAAGAAACTATCACAAGGATACCAGTTTGCTATATACTGTGTGTTTTCCATGACATCAAAGGAACATCTATATTGCAGACTACTTGTGTACATGGCTATTTCTTTCCCTTCTTCTACAATTGTATTTTCTTCATGAACGATTCTCGGATGTACTTTAACATTGTTGTAGTGTACTAAAATTAATTGAAAAAAAGAGGCCAAAAACAAACTCTGTATATCTATTTTTGAAAAGACAGAATAAAAGTCAGTACATAAAATATTTAACAAATTGTAACATTATTAAATAAAGGCTTTTAGGGTAGTTGGCAATATGGTTGTTGTCATTTACACATAGAAGAATAATAGAAGAACAAGACTTTTAACCAACGATTGAGTTGTGGATCTGAACTCCTGTGCAAAATATTGACCAATGCTAGACTTGCACATGCAAGCAACAAAAACTTCATTAAAGAAATAAAATGAAATCAAGAAAAATACATTTGTATAATTGACTATTTCAAAATAAGACAAATACAAAATTAATAGAAGGTGCCGTCTGTTACAGGGTAAATCTCGTGTCAAGTCCGTAAACTTTTCATCGAACATCGATTCACCAATGACATTTTATGTGCATGCCCTGTACGGACAATTTCTGATTTTGACCTCTAAGTGTGACCTTGACCTTTGAAGTAGGAGTCTGGGTGTTGCCTATAACACGTCGTCCTTTTTGTGTCGAGTAATTTTGAAATCATTTGAACGACAAAAAATCATTGAATGGACACGAAATATACCCTTTAAAAGACCGTGTGAAGCTTTGACCTTAAGAATGACCTTGCCCTTAAATGTAGGGGGTTGGTGTTGTGCACGATTCATTGTATTGTTATAGATAGAAGATTGGAGATAGGGGTTAGGGTTTTGTGCGTGACAAATTGTCCTATCATAACAAACATTTGTGTTATTTAAAATTCATTTGATTCCTTTAAAAAGGCAGACAACGGACGCACTGAGGGACGGACATGCCAACATTTGGAGTTTATGTCCTTTTCTTTGATCTTTATGTGGCAGTTTTCCACATAAACCATTACAATTACCACATAAACCATTTGGTTTATGGGATTTCCTTCTTTTGTAACTCCGATTATAGACGGAATGAAGCTAAAAGACCATGGGATGTTTGCCCGGACGGACATACTTCTACATTCCCTCTTTTTCTTCGTAAAGGCTGAAGACAAAATTATAAGATTATACCGTAGCGTTTACAATGAAATACCGACAACTTTTGAAATTAAAAAAAAAAAGAAATTAAGAGCATAAATTCATTAATATTGTATCCTTTCCAAGCATTATTTTCGACCAATAATTATCACATAAAACTATGATATTCTACATGTTTTGGATATCAAACATGAAATAATAACAATTTGCCAAATAGCATCTTGATATATTAAGCTTCATTGAATTGACTTTTCTTACTGAAACAGACTTCCCGCAAGTAATAGCTAGCTGCACTTAAATCGTATTGGAGATTTCCATTGCATGATCTGACATAAGCATAATAATGACAATTTCCTTTCCCATCATAAATGACATTGTAATAGCCAAACAACTTGGATACATAACACACAACTATCCTTTTTGCCTCTTCACCTATATCACTTGGTAAAGGTTCTGAAAAGCATAACAGATATCATTATTAACTTTGAAAAAAATATTATGTTAAATATTATGTTTTAAAGAGCATTGGTGAACAATGGATAAAGTTTAAAAAATCTCAAATATTGATAAAAATCTTAAAATAGTACTAATTGAAAATACAAGGTTTAAAGACTTTTAAGTAATTAAGAATGAAATTTATATAATACTTACTTTTTATTTCTGGTATCACGAATCTTTTATTGTAAACAACTTTTATGGACATATTCACCTAAACATTATAAATGTCAAAAGGACAAGTGTCTAACTGAACAAAATCACAAACTATTGGTGCTAAATGAAGTGTTCTTGATATTAAGTGACTACTTGTTAAAATATATATACATACAGATTTATATCTGCTTCCGGTTTTTATTATTTGATATAGAAACCGATATGAAAAGTTCTGTACAATATAGCACATTTAAATTTACACAAATTCACATGGATAAAAAGCATGCTAAGAAAACAATATGATATGTTTTTGATAAACAAAGACAATTTTCTTTATAGCCACCATCACCCTATCCTTCACATTTTTCTTTATGTAATGTTCTAAATGTAACAAGGGTATGCATGGTCAATAGAAGGTATTATATAAATGATTAAATAACCAGTATAAAAATGTTTTGGAGATACATTTAAATTAACTCTTTCAGAAAATTTTGGCTGTCATCAATAAATTTTATACAGAATAATACACAATAGCTGTAACGTGTTTTTCTTTTTTACCAGGATACAGGATAAGATGCAGATGGAGAAAGAGCTTTAAGTTTTACTTATTTTTTTATTACCATTATTATAATTTATTTTAGTTTTTGATACAAATGAAGAACGGATTTTCTCCATTTAATAATATAGCTTTATACCTTGTGAAAATATGTACCAATTACTTTCTCTTGCCACTGAACATTCATCAAATATAATGTTTTTGTCCGCAAGAGAAGGCCAAGCATACTGTTTCCATCTGACAGATGTATCAGTCCAACCGACACTAGGAGTGAATTTCAAGATATTGCCATATTTACTCGGATTTTCATTATGCTCTATTGATATGGCGTCTTTGCAAGGGGCTGTAACAATAACAATATGTTGTTTACTTTGCATTTATGTAATATGAAACAGAATAGCCCGATATATTTAAAAGAACTACAAGGAATTTCATTCACGATATATGTGAGTCTTTTGTCAAGATGTTTTAGTGACACATACGATAAAAAAAATAAACAAACAACAGAAAAGAAACAACAAAAACATGTGAATATTTTATAACAAAATCAGCTTCCATTAATTCGGATTAATGATAATCAAAATCCAATAGCTTTCAGGGTTCGTCTTTTAGAATAATCAAATTGGTTTTATCCAACAAATCCGAAATAATTCGGAAACAATTTCCAATAAAAAAGTGCATTTGTCATAGATAAGAATGCATCGTTTCATCTCACTATTTGTGGTCGTTAAGAAACGTGACATATGTTCTTTTAATTATTCATTGATTCGATTCGAAATAAAGAATATTAAATCAAAGATGCTACTAACTTCCTGAATATATTTTATCTAAAATTAAAAGAAAAATATCTTTTTATCAATATAAGTAAGAAAACCATTATTCAAATATAGGTTTACATTGTGAATAGAATAGGGTATGACAAAAGTAATGCATGTGTAAAAGAATTAGCTAAAGGAATCCTAACGTCTAACAAAAAAGTATTGGTAAATGAGAACAAACATCTTTCCATTGGAAATAGAACATAAATTGAATTATCAAACTTCAAAAATGTCACTAAATATTTAGAAGTAAAATAGTGACAACAGTTAAATTAAATAATAGTGTGAGTTTTCTTAGTTTTTGTCTAATGTACTCATTTCAATCACATTCTAAAAGGTTTAGAATGAGATGCATAATTTCGACATACAGTCAGTCATATGCATAATGCAAGTTATACGTATCTTTTTAACACAACATTTTTACCACTTACCAAAGCAAATGTATTCATTTTGTACATTCGTGATATTGAACGATGGAAATCTGTACAATAAATTTCCATTGCATTTTCTTATGAGGACTTTCACGGGCCTTATACACTTTTTATTTTCATCTATGGTGCACGCCTTTACTTCAGTAATGTTTGCAGTTATATCATCGATGTTAGGATGCTTGTCTTAACAAAAAAGAAATAATAAATGAACATGATAACACATTTCTATTAATGTGCAGTATTTTGCATAACAAATTATCAACCTGATAGAAAATTTTCGAATCGGATATTTTACCAGATAATTTACGCAGAGCTGTACTTTGAAAACAAAACATTTGTTGAGAACGTGACACATTGACTGAACCATCTTTGATTAAAAATATCATTAAAATAAAATTGAATTAAAACATACTCACGATAGAAAAAGTATAATACTTTTTTTATATTGTGATGTTAAAGATTCTCAAATAAACCTGCTATCACTAATAGATTTCCCAATGTAGTAAAACATTCCAAAGCTACATTGTCTTTCTCTGGTATCTGCATATGTCCATCCCATAAAGTCATGTTGTGCCATATCACGTCCGATACACGCCAACCACTCCACAAATTTATGTAGAGATAGTTATTTTGCTGTGTATGGTTCAAAGAATCTTCGCAAGACTCTGAAGGGGAAAGTAACGAGAATAAAACAATTCGTGTTAGTAACAAAGTCACAAAACTATAACTCTCAATATACATGTATAAGTAATTTGATTACAAGGATTAAAATTGCAATTTAATTTAAGTTCATTTAACATTCATCACGTATTAGTCGAGACTTTTCAAGCTGTATTTAATTGCAATTCTGACTATATGATCATTACTATTTTTACTTATTAGTTTTCAATTCTAAAAAAAATGCCAAATGATTAATATTGTAATAATTAAAGAGGCACTATGCCCAACCGAGGATAAAAGGTTAGTGCACTAGTCAAAAGCAAATCAACATTCTGCTATAATTATTGATTTCAATATTATTTTCTACTTCATATTTACAAGCAATAAACTCAAGTTACAGAAATTCTTTATAAATATCCTTCGGAATATATCAAAAATGCTCAGTTGTAAGGTGGAACAGTTGCTTTAAGTCGTAGTTTTTTATATAGTTATTTGTGTTTACTATTTTTTTTGTCCGGGAAGCCCTTTCGATTAACAGCTAAAATAAATTCGGAACGAAAACTTCCTTCCGATTTCTATCAGGTAAAGTCATGTATTGGTTTCCCCTTCGATGATTTGCAGGG
>NW_026855138.1:0-25810 GCF_026571515.1 Ruditapes philippinarum | reverse complement strand
TGTAAGAAACATGTTACCAAATTGCCAAACGTAAAGTTGGGGGTAAGTGTTTTCATAAGCAATATAATCTATAAAACGGGAATAGTTCATCATATCTTTTTCAGAATTGAGATTGTGTTGTCTTATTGATTAAAACTTTTCAGACCTTTATCATTGTAACTATTATCATTATAATATTTACATACATATCACCTGAAAATCAGTGTACTATGATAGAATTGCTTGAGAAAATGGCGTTTTACAAATGTATGATATATTGAGAAATTAAGTTTGATTATCCTGAGGTTGACCTATTTTTGGGGCGGAGATTCAATGCTAGGACCCGAAACTTTTTTAGGATTTCATTCCTACCGTGATCTTCATTATGTTTTTGGTAATGTGGATTATGAAGTTAGCTATTTTGAAATTCCACGTTCAAATAAAGATAGTATAAGAGGGAATAATTTTGGTAAAGATTTAGTAAATTTTGTTGCATATTGATGTTCACTTATTAAATGGCAGGTGTCATCGGCTGATATTTTATTTTTTAAATTTTTTTATTTTTTTTAATTTTTTTTTTAAAAAAAATTTTTTTTTTAAAAGCGCCCGTTCGCCTCGGGGTGTCATTGGGAGTATACGTGTTTTCTAACGAAACCCCGGAAGTTTGTTTGTTAGAATTTTTAATATATTTTGGATTTTTGGTTTTTTCCAACCCCAAAATTTGGTTTTTTTTTTTTTTTTCCAGGTATGTTAATATTTTTAAAGTTTTTAGATAAAGACGATTCCAGACCATTTTTCCTAATCTGTCTGCAATTTAGAATTTAGTAAAAATACCTGTACAAAAATACACTTTATCAAACAAACACGTGTAATAATATTAAATATTGATTATAAACTTCCGACTGAAAAATAATTATAATGAATTTTCGTGAATAGTTTACGAAACCTTTTCATAGGAATATGGATCATTATACTTAAAATTAACGAAAACATTAATGAGTATATAAATTTATTACTCAGAGTTATCATTGAAGCTGGCTAAATGTATTGAGAAATAAAGTTTAAATTTAGTCTAATCAACCTGCATGGTGGGGATGTGAATGTTTAGATTGAAGAGAACGAAAGTATCATTATTACGTCATTTTCGTAACCAAATACACAAAATGATTTGATGATATAAAACTAGCTAACAAAATTTAAAAGTATGTTGTGATAAAAAGAAAATTTGAATACCAAAGTAAAAATAGATATAACTAGTTGAACAGCTGATGCCATTTTCTTTTTTGGAACAATTTGAACAGCCAACCAAAAAATAATATAACAAACAAAGCATTTTTCTTCTAAAGATGGTTGATTATTTCAATAAACTATTGTATGACACAAAACCCCACGGTAAAGGTGCCGTCACACGTGGAATAACGAACATGTATCTTCTGATTGAAAGTGCGATTCACTTAATTTACCTTTTACATTATGTGAAATTGAATCAGTTTATTTCTAACTTGTAAATAATAAAAGTTCTGATTTCGGACGGATTCCATCTGAAATTTTTTTAAATATTCACGTTCAGACATCGGGAAACATTGTTACTGTATTAACACAATTCTAACAACAGGAAATTTTCCAATACTTGGGCTCAAAGTATTATAGTCCAGTTTACAAGTGGATCGCCTTCCTTACCGAACAATTATCGGGGCATTTCTTATCACAAATACCAATGATATAAAATATTTCTGGCGTTGTTAATAAAAAGGTTATAATAATGGGTGAAGAAATTAATAAATAGACGAATGTCAGGGCAGGTTTCAGGTGTAATACTCAAGCTATTGATAATATTTTTCTGTGTACAGCCGTGATACAAAAATACTTGTCTAAAAAAGGTGGTCGTTTTTATTGTATTATTTATGTCGATTTCGAAAAGCTTTGATAAAAATTGACCATTCAAAATTATTTGATTCACTACAGAAAATTAGGCATTCATGGGTAATTTTTTTACGGTTTTTTGTATTTAATCTGGAATGGAAATTTAATCTTGATAAAACAGAAGTAATTGGTTTCCGTTAATGTGTGGTCCTTTACGTAACTTATGAGGAAATGGTATTTCCGAGGGTAAGTTAAATATAACATCATATGTATAAATATTATGGGACTCATTTTCACTCCTCATTTATCTGGGCTCACGCCTAAGGAAAAAATGGCATCTCAAGCCAAGAATATTTATCGTTAAATTATTATCAGAAAACCTTATCGGTCATCTTCAAGTAATGAATTGTTTAAAATTTTGATCATATGCATTAAACCAATTTATGCTATGGATTCACAAATATGGGTTTTGAATATAGCCAAACTATTTGATTGTGCATAATGATTTTTGTCGAAAACATTTATCTGTTTAAAAAACTACAAATACAAGCTACGGTTTTAGTGGAATGTGGTAGATTGCCCTTTAAGTATTTCGTACATTGACAAACTGCTACGATTATTTTGTAAACTTCTGACCATGCCTTCATCTAATATCCCTAAACAGTGTTATTTTATGTTGAAGTCACTAGACGATGTAGGTCGAATATGTTGGGGTTACCAAAGTATAAAATGTACTGTTTTTAGATATGGTTTTGCGTTTTGTCTGGATATACTCAAGAAATTGGTGACACGAATATGTTCCCTTAAACTTTTCAAACAAAGACTTATTGATTGTTGTACTCAACAATGGTATGAAAATTATAACGATTCTAGTAGGATGTTTTCAACTATAATAAGTTTTAATCACTTTTAAGTGTTGAACGATACTTATTAATAGAAATACCATTTTAAACTATAAAAAGGGGTTTTGTAATTTTCGATGCTCCAACCATAATTTAGGTATAGAATATAGGCAGACATAATAATATCCCAAGGGAAGAAACGTTTGTGTACAAACTTGTAATGATAGTATAGATGTGATGAATTCCATGCTTTCTTTATATGTAAAAAATACAAACAAATCGTGATAAGCATTTATTCAATTTGGTATTTTGGCGGAAAAGAACTACATGATTTTATTCATTAATAGGTACAACGTGAATATAATCAACATTTTAAGGAAGCTTATGTTTTTATGTATATGTTTTTAATGGATTAACATAAACAACGTAGTCTTTTTACGCATTAATAAACATTGTTAAGGTGACGCAACCATATTACTATATTGTTGTATGTATGCTATGTATTTTGGGCCTGAGGCCTTTGAACACAAATAAAGTTATTTGAATCTTGAATCTATAAAAATGGCCCCAACAGGAGAACATTGATTTTCTTTAATAATGTTCATGTATATAGTGGAAATTTTTAAAAAAACTACCAGAGTTTTTTTTTTTACATGAAACATTATCTAGTATCAACAATAACCTTACTTAGCAGTCATTGACTTCTCATAGCAACCAGTGACTCACATAGCGACCATTGACTTTCCATAGCAGCCAATGACTTACATTGCAACCACTGACTTCCACAGCAACCACTAAATTTCTATAGCTACCGAAGGCCCCAAATAGAAACCGATTACTTTCTACTTCAACAATTGACTTCCAAAGCAATCTGTGACTTGAAATATCAATTAGTGATTTCATATAGGAACCATTGTCTTTTCATGAGAACTATTGACTTTCCATAGCATAGCAACTGCTTGCTTTCCATAACAATCATTGATTTCTGTAGCAATCAGTTCTTAGCAAATTATTAATTTCCATCGCAACAATTGACTAACAAAGCAAACATTTTACATAGCAACAAGTGAAGTCCATAGGATCATTTACTTTTCTTAGCAACGAGTTAGTCATTCGCTTAATTTCTTAGCATTCAGTAACCTCCAAGGAAACCTCTGATTTGTATAGTAACCAGTGACTACTTTAGTAACCATTAGTAATAGAAACCAGAAATGTTTTATGCACGCACTTTTTCAAATGCAAATATGAACATTATGATATCAGTTTAAAATTAAGATTTATACCTGCTTTTCCTTATATGCTCAAGTAGTTTACAAGATTGAAAGCTCCTTTTCATTAACCCATTACATGATATAAACGCCTTTTAACGTCTTTTTTACCCCCTTCTGTTGTCTCAAATGGTAAAAGAATGCCTTATTAAGGCCCCAACACTCGTTTTTGTTTGAGAAATGTTGTTTTAAAAAAGGTGACCACTCTTTTGGCCTGGCTCGCCAAGAACATTTTGGACTTGTGAGATGCTTAAAATGACTTAAGATCGACCATAAGGTAACGTGTAACCAACGCTGAAAAGCATTTGACTCTATCTCAATCTATTGACAAGTTGCAGCACTTTGAAATCAATTTGATGGAAAAAAAAACAACGCAAAATTGTTATTTTTGGCAATTTTGAGATGTCCCCTTGTTGCCATAGTAACAAAAAATTTAAACCTTGGCATGTTGTTACAAAGGAAATGGTCCAGTCAACATGTGTGCCAAGTGTGATTTGTATTAAAACCATTTTTACAGTTTAATAGCAATTTGAACTTGTAACGGGAGACTTTTCAATAAAAACAGCCATTTATCACAAAATGCTCATGAAGTAATGGGTTAATGGTATTTATATTCAGGTAAGTGATATCAGGGCCATCATGGCCTTCTTGTTTAATATATATTTGTGTGTTTGACATAAAGTACGGTGTCTGAATCTACAATTTACTTAGGATACTTATTGTACGTAGCTTTGTTGTGTGTGGCCTGGTAGACCCCGTTTCCAGTAAAGTGATAAACAATAGGTTTCTAAAAATAGGCTATTTGATATGTGCGCAACGCTTTATGACACATTTTGCTAACATCGCTATGTTGCGGACAATGTCCCCTTTCAATTGCAACACGAGCATTTAATAAGAAAAGTTTTCGTGAAAATAGACACATTAAATCTCATTCGTATGTTGAGTGTTGAAATCATGATTTATAGAAATAACCGTATTCAAATGTATTTTTGTTTTCTAAAGATGTAAATGACAATGTTTTAGCAATTTTTTATGTAATAATATAGTTCATTTAAAACCCCACTTTGCCAACGTCTATTGTACAAGATATAAGGCAAGTTTAATAAAAATTCAAGACAGTTTCATGGTGAAAAGGAACGAATAACATGTGTTACATTGGATTTATTCACACAATACTTTGATGGTTATTGTGATAAACAATTTGTTTTAATTACGTATCATTGTGTTTTATTTAGTATCAAAATTTGATTTAAAACGTTTCGACCACTTATAAAGAAAGCTAGATTCATGTGTGTGATTGATACTGCTGTTTTTGCTGAATTGCAAAAGATCATACCTTTTCATTGAACGAGGGTGCAACATCCTGTTTAGATATTTGTTTATAGTTTTGTCATCATTGTACGAGGGTGCAAGATCTTGTTCAGATATTTATTTATAGCTTTGTTATTAATGAACGAGGTAGTAACATCTTGTTTAGATATTAACTTCTTCAGAGTGCTGTTTTTAAGCTTAGGATTTCTAAATGATGCTTTGTGGTTTGTAAATCGGGTTTTAAAGGTATTTTCTGTTAATCCTACATAAGTTTGTTTAGGCTTGTCGTCGTTGAAAACAGCACTGAATTAAGTAAATATATCTGGGAACTCAAAGAAGAAAACATCGACTTTAACATAACATGGAATATCTTAAAACAAGCCTCACCCTACAACCCAGCCTCCGACCGATGCAACTTGTGCCTATGGGAGAAATTCTACATTATCTGCAAACAAGAAAACGCTAAACTTAACAAAAGAAACGAACTTGTAACAACCTGCAGACATTCCAGGAAATATCTATTAAGCAACTTTAAAAAATGAACAGTATTAATATAGTTACGCCCCTTTATTGAGAAACCACCATTTACACTTCATAGTTACGTCCCTTTATTGAGAACTACCATTTACACTTCTGAAGATTGCGTTTTGCGCATGAAACTAATTAGTAAAGGAAAATGTGTTTTTCAATGTGTTGATTGAATATTGTATTAAATATATATTTCAGACAATTTGAATAGAAGCAACCTTTCCTTGTGTGATTTGTCAGATCAATGCTATTATGTGTTGCTTAATAATAATCAATTATAGGAAAACAACATTTACAATGATGAGATTATTTAGAATTTCCACAATTCTGAAAAAGAGCACATCTTTTACCAAAGCTTCAGTTCTAACAAGTCTAATCAACCCGTAAATCATAAATTGTGTTTAAAATTGTACATACAGATATCTTTGAAGGCATATAAATGACCTAAAGTACCATTTTGTTTCTTATAGTGCCCGTTAGGAGTATAAGAGCTAAATTCTAAGTCTAATTACGGAGAGAGATTCTAAAAAATCTTTTCAAGCTTCCTATTCAATCTGTACAATTTATTATTTGTCAATTATCATGTAAATGAAATATTTATAAATAAAATATTGTTTAAACTAATTCTTATGTTTGTAATCGGTTATAAGTTTTCTGTTCTGATGGGTAACATAAATTATCTTTATTTTCAATAGAACTGATGTATTCCTTTGAGGTTGAGTCTATGTCCAGCAATCAACGAGAGTTATACAATTTATCAGCATAACACACTCAAGGAATTTAACTGTTATCATTGTTTTTTTCTCATTCTATTATTCGTAGCAAATAAAAACAAAACATGAGTAATTAACCCATTCTTATTGCAAATGCATGTTTAACGTCCGTTCACACTCACTGCTTTGCGACTCAATTAATTCAAGACATGGAATTCAGTAATTATATCCAGAATGTAGAATAGATGCATATGTGCACCATATCAATGATGCATGGGGAAAATTGAAAATAAGTAAAGTTATTGAAAGTTCCGTCTCCCTAGCATTTCAAACAGGATTGAATATTCATATATACATCATAAAAGAGGTAACTGCTACCAATTCCCTATGGAAAACATGTAAAAGTTTAATTCCCATTCATCCAATAATACCAAATATAGTTATAATGTCTACACTGTGGTTAATATCTAGTTCAAATTGCTCGTTAATCATCTTATATTTTATGATTTTACTATGGTTAATTAAGTTGAGATAAAATTAAAATAATGTTTAATGTTTGAACACTAAATAGGAATTTATGTAATTGGTATGATTTTGATCGGTATTGTAAGGCACCATGCCTGCAAATTCATACTAATTTTCATGACAATAATCAAAATGTATTTAAAAGTAAAATAATAATTGTGAAGTGAGGAAAGATTGAAATAAACGCGATGTAAACGACACATAGAACCAATATAAAATACAAAAATATATCAAAATATGCAAATTAGCATTCAGACACACAATGGAAATATGATAATACATACTGCATAATCAAAACATATAAATCTAATTTTCTTTCTCATAATATTAGTGATCTGTCTCAATTGATTGTTTTTTATATTACGGACATCGAGTCATGTATTTTAGCATTAATGAAATATGGAAATATATTGGGGCCGAGTATACGCTGGAAGAAAATCATAACGGAAAGTTTGTGCATGATTAAAAAAATTTTCCCCGTTTGCCCCCTTTAATGTTAAAAGGGGTTTTTTAAATAATACCCCAAATTTTTTTAAAAAAGGGTCGATATTTTTTAAGATTAAATTTTGCAGATTTTTTGCAAACTTTTACAAGAATTCATTCGGATACTTTTGTCGATAATCTTTTTTCTAAGAAGTTTAGACGCTTTTTTATTGTCAAACAAATGATAATAATATAACACGGCACAGCGTCTAATATGGGAATATACTTGATGATCACGTAGTTCAATCAATGTAAAATCAATAATTACGTATATGTTAATGATATACAATAATTGTTTTATCTTTGTTTGTATTTTTTTTGGCAAGGAATAGGATGATTATAATGAAACAAACAAAATTCTACAGCCGATTTTACATGTATTAAAAAGCAAACATAAAATTAGCATAATAAAACGATAGTTATAGTCCTTAGTTCTATTTTATGTCAGATAAGTGTTTCTGGATACTTTTTTATATTTATTAACAGTACAAATTAAACATTACGGTCACATCAAAGTCACTTGCAAATTTCAACAACAAAGGTGGTATACCAATTGAAAAATAAAAATATAGTTTTGGTTTTGTCCCATATTCTATTATGAAACAAGTATTTTCTATATTGTTGTAGCAATACTGTATCTTTATTGATACACATGTCGGTATACAGCTATATTGTTTTTATTTCCTATTTCTTTCTTCATTCTGAGTTTGTTTTTTGACTAATTGTTATTGTTAAAAAATAAATAAAATCAGAGAGATAAGTATATTTTTAAACCGTATATGTTTATTGAAAATGCAACGTACTTAGAGCGACTAAATATAATTTAACATTCTATACAACATGTTCAGGTGTATGCATTTATGTCCGTACAAACTTATTTTTATCAATATTCGCCAGTTAAGCATTTTAACTGCGTTTTCCCTCTTATAAGTTGAATGGACATGAAGAAATTTTAGCGATTTTATTGATATTATATGCAATTCATTTATTAATGCCCCAGAGTGACGTAACTTTAAAACTTATATGGGTGGGGGTGAAAGTTGACCCCTCGGGTGCACGGAGTAAAAACACCAAAACAGTCCGCCTTTAAAAGTTTAAAACTATTTTACAAAATAAAAAAAAAAACGTTTAAAAAAAAAAAAAAAAAAATAATTTCCCCCACGGGCAATTTTAAATTTTTTTAAAACATAACTTTAAGTTAATTATTTGTAAACGTGAAAAAACTTTTCAGAAGAGCACTGTATACTTGAAATGTGGTTTAAAAATTAGTGGTAAAAGTTTAAATGATCAAACATTAAATGTGTAAAATTTAAAAATGACAAAACTTTTTGAGTTTTTACAAAACGATTTTGTAGCCAAATTTTTAAAGTTTTCAAAATATCTTTAAACATAATATTTTTTAAATGGAAAAGGTTTTTTTTTATTTCTTTAAAATGATTGAAATTCACCCTAAGTTTTGGGGGTGAAAAAAAAAAGTCAAAAATATACCCAAAAAGGCATCGGGGTTTAAAAAATTTTAGTTGAAGTTAAAAAATTTTTTTCTCTTATTAATATTAAAAATAACGATTACCGGCTAATAAAACTGATTTGATTTTTGATGCAGAAACAATGAACCACTCTGTGGCACCATACCTGATTTTCAATTGTATTGGTACAGACTAATAGATAGTTAAGATTATAAAGTTTTAATTCTCAATCATAGCCCATTGGTCTAAATGACTATAAGATAATAGCCAAGCTTTAGAAAGGGTTCGGTCTCTAGGGGCATTTGCTTTAACATAGGGTTTTAAAGGATAAGCTTTAAGTGTTTCCTGTAAATAAAATGTGTGGAATTTTCACATTATACAATAGCGGACGTTACTAAGTAGACATTTGCTAAAATACAGCAATCGTTAATTCAACTGTTAGAATGTATGTAAATAATAAGATTTGTATCGAGCGATCGGAAATAATTTTTACATCATTCTTGCATAAATTGCGTACGAAGGGATACATTAACAGTGAACAAAACATGCTTTAATGATTAGATTCTCGTGACCATTTTGCCGGGAACAATGTAAAAAATCGGAGATAGTTTGGTCACGATTTTCATTTGCAAATAAATAAAATCGAAATAAAACATTTAAGATAAATAAAATATTTCATTCAATCTAAATTTTGCATAAATCGACGATCATTAAAAAAGTAATGAGACTTTTAAACGTGGTGATTTATTTGTTATAACATGCATGTGCATTAGCACCGCCTACAGTTTGGTTGTTATATAAAATTAAGAGAAGAATTGGTATGTTAGAAGAAAACGTGTCCGGTGAAGCGCTCCTCTTACGTCGTCCTGAGTTGAACTGAATTGACAAAGATAAATATTCACACAGATATTTATCAAAAGAATAAGTAAAGGATCTGTGGTCTACGAGAGATATAGTTGACATGCGGGTTCTGCTCTATTTTACTGCTAATATCTTATTAGCTTTACTTTGTAGAGGTAAGTTATTTGTTTTCACTTTTTTTCATTATTCGGTGAGGTGATACTTACATCATATTGAAAGTTTAAATAGTTTAAAAGACTATTTCCATTCAGGTTAAAAAATTCTGGACACATAATATGAATGAACTTCCGCACTTCAAACGGAAAATCTGTCATAAAAAATGCACCCATAGACAGTCACAGTAAATAAAAATATATGTTTTGACCTTTTCACAATAATTATAATATTTGCCTTTTAGAAACAACACATATCAAAATGCTGAATTAATTACGATGATGAGAATATTTGCTCTACTCTAGCTGTTTTAGTCATTTATCAGTTTGTTTTTTATTTCAAAAGTAATAAATTTTATATAAAGAATAAAGTATCTCATATTAATGAGTGCTAGGTTAGAAATATCTAAGCACATTACATAAAAATATAAGTTTATGTTCTGTCAAAGTTAATATAATGTTAGTACAAATAAAGAAATACTAGAAATTATGTGAAAATCATTCTACATGTATTTCTTGCATGAGATGCAGCGCTCTTGTAATCATTCTTCAAGGGCATAGTATGCCACAGAGGCTAGGACACGAGCATTTTTTTCAATTCTTCGAGAAGTAAACATGAGTTTTAAAGTGTTTAAATAATGGTTTCTTGGTATCTTCATGGCATTATGCTAACCACCTGACAATTTAAGCTCAGAATGTGAGATAATTTGTCATTAAAGAAGGAAACTGTAAACAGTATAGTAATTTGACTTCCTTTATAATATCAAATATATCAAAATATAGTTCATTTCTTATAAATACATCTGCATCAATTTACTGGGTTTCTGTATACGTATAAACTTAAAAAATAAAAAATTAGAACAAAATTATGATTATTTTAAAATTCCGAATTTCATATTTCAAATTTCACATATGTCTTAATATTTACTACATGTATAATTATATCAATGCTTCCGATATGTGTGCTCTTGAAATAGAATGAAATTCACGGGTATTTTAGGTGGTTTTATTTTGGTAATGTTTTGAAATATTTGAAAAATAAATCATTAAATGCATTCAACGCGTTTATTTAATTCAAGTTATTAGAAAATATTCTATTAAAAATGTGTTTTCCTACTCACACATGTAAATGTCAGCGGCGAAGCTTAATACTTCACTTTCAGTGCATTTTATCAATTATTAGTATTATATCAACAAGAATAAGATGCAGCATATCCATTGAACAATATTACCTATCCATTTATTTATCTTAAAGTATTTAAGATTTATAAAAGTAATTTCAGTATTTCGCAGTGTCCAGGGTTATGCAGATTTCGAGGACTAATAAGACAGTTTATACTACCGGTATCAAAGTTTTGCAACAATCCATATACAGTTTAAGCCCTTCCTTGGAAAGCGGATAATTTAATGGACCTGCAAATTTGTTTGAAATGCATTTGAACAGTCACAGTAGCATGTTCGCGTTCAATTTTATTTTACAGTTATTTTTTTCTTTCTTTCTCCATTGTTTAGCTTTACCTGATGTGTGTTTTGTCCAATCCGACCCATCCCAAGGATTGGTAAATATAATAATTTTGTATTATGTTGATCTTAACACTACATGAATATTATTTGCTGTATCAGTATTGTGTTACGTAGTACGATACTTTTTGTGATTGACTTTAATGACAACTGCAACAATAATTATGTAATCATAGATTCCCACTTGAGGTATTATTTCTGTGGGTCAATAAAAGGCTTACACTTAATCATAATATTTCTTGCATAGCAGACTGGCGTTTCCGTGAGCTTAACAAATGTTTGAAATATTATCTGGCATGGGGTGCCAGATAAAGCGCATGCCATACAACAACGTCATTTTAGCGTATTTTGTAAATAAACCGCGTTAAAATGACGTCATTTTAGGAGGAAACTATGTGCTACTGATGACGTCATTTCGCCATTGTTATTAAAGTTGAAAATTCATACGCTATAAAAGAAAATATTTACGGAAGAAATCTCAATAATTTCCATGAACAAATATCTTATTGAGGTTAACCCTTTTAATTATGCAATAATATGGCAGAATATGCAAGAAAAAATACCTGACATTTTTATGGTTCGAATCAGAATATCCGTTTCGTAACCGCCCAATGGGCGGGGTCCACTCGGGCCGGATATTCCGCTCTGAACCGCAACATATGACATATGTTATTATTGATTATAATATATAATAAGTTGTATGACAATGCACATCTAGATTCTAAACATTATAATTTATAAATTAACATATTCATACATTAACAACGTTCTTCGTTCTCCTTTCTTCAGTCTGTAAAGGATAAAATTATTTGACAGGCCATTAAGTTGCAATATTTATGTGATAATTAATTGTACAGATGAAACAGACATTTACAAAAACACTTAATTGTATAAAGGTGAGCAGTTATCGCCGTTACCTAACTTTGAAGTCGACAATGTGGTTTGACCTAACCGATATCAACCATGATGGAGTGGTGACAAACAATGACTTTCAAGAACTTGAGTAAGTGAAAAATATATTAAATACCAGAAGTCAGACCAAACATTTTGTGCCGAAATTAATAGGCGAAGTTACAAAAAAATACTGTATCATGGTATCCGAAATTTAAGAAATTAAGATATTGGCAACACCAAAATGACCTATAAATTACATATATCATGTTCAAAAAAGCTGTAGATACCACAATTATAGAACTTCGAAACATCTAAACTGAAACTGTTTATTGCTAACTTTGGTTGTATTATCTTTTGCAAAAGATACAATTCGTCACATTCTGTTTAATGTGTATGTGAAAAATATGTTGACTAAAGCACTAACTCACTTATGCGCAATAATATAAATGTTAATATTTAAAATGCCGTTTAACATTCAAACCAGTATTACTATTTACATTTACCAGAGAAAAGTTTTACAATGCTGTACAAATGGAGACCAACACAGGGAGATTTCTCAGGACATGAAAGTCGGTTTTCTTAGGTACGCAGTCACAAATCTCGAAAGATGAATTTACAAAGATGATGCCTAAAAAATATGAATTACACAACAATGAATTCATTGAGAAAATAGATGGATATGATTTGGCATTGTGCAAAAAAGTAGACTTATACAGCATGATGTAAGTATCAGAATCAGAATTTATGATGGAACTTGCTGAATCAGGAATCGATGACAGGCTGGAAGATTGGCAATATACTTGGTTTACACGTAGACATAATAATAGCATAACTACGCTTTGCAACTGAAAATTTTGAGTCAAATACGTACTTTTTTAAAAACGCATGTGAATCAGATATTAAAAGAAGAGAGTATTGCTTTGAAAGTTTTACATTCTACATTGGAAGAACACTTGAAATAAAGCAAAAGGTATTTGCTTAGGTTTGTTTTATGATATTTAATTTTTTTCATTGTCAAGTTGAGCTGAATTGACTATCTATTTCGAAAGATTGGCTGTTTCAATGGTGATAGTCCAAAAGCCGATATTGGAAACTGTTTCGGGTAAAATAAAAAAACTGTCCTTAAGTTAAAAGACTGCCCCACTCTATTTATAAATTAAATGTTACAGGTAAATTCCGATGTATATTTATCAAAATATATAAATATTTTGACTTTCCCCCTTGGATGGGCATATTGTCACTATATACCCGCAATATTTTCAAGTTAACATGGTTAAAAACATTCAGTGTGTACATTTGAGATATTGTATGTTCATTTATGGCATATTTCTGTCAAAGTTAACCTTATGTTTGTACAAAAAAGAAATACTAAAAATTAGGTGAAAGAATAATTTTATTTCTTGTACGAGAAGCAGCGGCTTTGTTATCATTCTTCAAGGGCATATTATGCCACAGAAGCTAGGACACGAATACTTTCTTTCAATTAATTCGAGTTTTAAAGTTTTAAAGTGTTTAATTTAATGGACCTGCAAATTTGTTTGAAATGCATTTGAAATGTTTGTGTTGAATTTTATTTTATAGTTATTTTTTCTTTCTTTCTCCATTGTTTAGCTTTACCTGATGTGTGTTTTGTCCAATCCGACCCATCCCAAGGATGGGTAAATATAATAATTTTGTATTATGTTGATCTTAACACTACATGAATAATATTTGCTGTGATAAGGAAAACGCTCGTCCGTTATGTCTCAAAAACAAATATAAATATTGTTTTTAAGGGCAAAAATTAAGGTACTTTTGCAAGAACACGATATTTTCTGTATGACAGTAATCTATTTCGGCGCTGGTCGTTTGAGTTTCAGGAAGATAAGCACATCTCGTGTGATCCGAGACTTTCCGAGAACTTTGCTGTCAGTGTTTTACTGTTATTCTAAGGGGCGAATATAGACGACCCAAAGCGTTTTACTCTTATGTTAAGGAGCGAATATGAACCAATGTTCCTTGAATAATTTATATGCATTGTTTTATCAAAATTGGTTCATTTATTACAACAAATATCATAAGAAACTGCTTTAAATTACTGTAAAAATAATAAGTGTCATTTATTCAATCACTACGCTACTGACACGTTTTTCTCATTTCTAAAATAATGTATTATAAAAGTATTTATATATATATATATTCCGCATAGTAAATCTGTAATGCAAGAATAAATATCCACATGTCATATAATATATCCGCATTGTATTGAAAGCCAAACCATCGAATCTGCGATTCATATTTTACATTATGTTCATGGACGGTACCGGGAAATGCAAGCTACCGACAACACCCGAAGCGTCAATTATAATCAGAATAATAGTAGACATCAGTATGTAAATCTTTATCTAAATAGTGTATGATATTGTTTTTGCTTTTTTTATTCTACATTATTTTGTAGATTGTCAAAGACAGATATGATGCCGATTTCTTGAAATGATTTCCAAAAAAAAATCAGTTTGATTAATATTATTTGTCATTTTTGTATTCAATTATGTTATTTACATTAAGAACGTTTAACATACTTATAATCAATTTTATAATAATGTCAATTACTGTGCTACTAATCAATAATCTGTAACAGCAATAACGTCACAAAACATCCGATCAATAGATGTTTTGATTATTTCCTTCATTCGAGACACTCAACGTCTCATGCATATTTAAATGGCAAGTAAGCACCACAGAACGATCAAATGCTGTTTAATAACATATTTTTACTGCATTTGAAATCAATTGAATTATTAACGTAACATTAAATTTCCTTATTTACCATAGCTAATACTTTATTGACCGAAATAGTTTATATTAACATGTAACTCAATGATAAATTTGTAAGAATTAAAAAATATTTTCATTTAATCATTGTATGAAAGTGATTTATGTACATTTCCATTTACATTCTACATTAACATAATAATAAATACTTTTGTATATTAAAACTGTTGTATACAAATTAGAATTTTATTATCAGTTTATCAAATAAACCAAGGTGGGGGATTGTAATAAGCCATTCAATGAAAACGATACTACACTAATGTAATTACACTTTGACGTCATGTGCATTATATACAAATTTGTAATAGATTATATTTGTGAAGATTCAATACTATATTTTATGATCTCGCATAATATGATTCTACTTAACTAGTTAAAATATTTAGTATTAAATCTACACCCATTCAATATCCTCTATATTTATGCTTAATATTTCTGATCAGACGCTTTTGTAAGCAAGCACCTCTTTAAAGAAATAATAAACAGGTTTGTAAAGAAATTGATATCGTTTAACTAAATTTAACAAAGAGTCTCGCTTTAATCCAATACATGTACTATCGAACATAGTTATCAATACACCGACAGTTTACCTTTACGACAGTTGGCAGCGTTCCCAGTGAATGAACAGGTAATATAAACCGTGTGTGCAAATGCAGATTTCAATAGAAAGGAAATAATTTGTCGCAGGTATTTATATCTAAGATTTATTTCTACATTTAAGAATATTACTTAACTAGTTGCTTATTTATTTCCATTTATTAAGATATTGTTTAGGGTAAATACATTTATTATATATGCCTTTGTTAATAAGACATTTTTTGTCTTTTTTAAATACAACTGATAAGTAATTGTTTATCCCCACCTCAACTTGATTAAGTAATTATACTAATCAATAAAAGCATTGACTACATTTGTGTACATATCGTCAAGTTATAATATAGTTAAATACGTGTATAGATGTATAAACTTGATGCATTGATTTTGTCATCCATTGTTGGTATTGTTTTTATAGATGAATTAAGTAATGGAAGAGTTTAAGATCTAACTTATAATAATTGTATGCACAAATTTTGAAGTAAAGGTTATTCAAGCAGAAATAAGTTTATCATGTCTAACAAAACGCAACTGTAGAATGATTGATGAATTACACGTTAACGTCACGATTGAATAATTATCAAATACAATGCTAGCTTCAGATTTCCCTTATGTACAAAAAATGTAATGAAACGAATAATAATACAATCTGTCACTATCAAAATATGCATATCTACACAAATATTCAGCACCAAGTCTAATAATTATTTGTAACTTGTAACAAAATAAAAAACAATATTTTCATTTATTTGTCATCAGTTCATATGCATTTTTAAAGTCAAAATTGTGTAGCACTTTTAAACTGATTTGATAGTACACGAACATACTCTTATACAAGTTATACCGCAAATATTGATTTGGAGTAATAAAATAAAAACACAGATAAAGTAGAATGTATAATGGCCGTATAAAATATTTAAAGCACTCGTGGTCTACTTTTGCACTTTTTGCTTGAAGAATGATCAATTTAAAAATGAACATAGCGATGTGAAATAAAAGTAGGCCTAATAAAAAGGCTGTATATTACAATCTTATTCAGACAAATATGTTAAACCAAAATTTAAAAAAGATTCTTACACCTTAGAACATGAAAACAGAGATAGTTCGAGCCCAAACAAATAGAGGTCACGGAGCTCGATTTTGATTAACCAGCCCTTTAGTTTTGTTACCTATTTCATTTTAAGTTGTGCCGAATATCATCGTGAAAGAAATCAATTCCTTGATACTTGAACTTTTATATGACAATAAACAAAAAAGGAAAACTTTCAACTTCAGTTGGATACAAATCACAACGGGATATAGACACAATCAGAAATATACAGGCTCAGTTTATTTATATAACTTGTTCAAAACCTAACGGGATAACGAAGAATCAGAAGAAAACTGGAATTTAATCAGAAATTTAAGATATTTAAACTTTAGGAAAAAAATCGTTTTTTTATTGATTTTCTTTGGTACCACTGATATCATTAAAAGTGTTAGTTTTGGTAATGGAATAAAATCTGGGAAGACCTTATTTAGTAAGAGGAAAACACATTTCACGACATTTATAAAACGAAAACATAATTGAACGATAACAGCATAAGAACACAAACGATCTTATGTAAATAATTGATAAATACTTGTTATTTAACCGTATGTAACGTTTCGAAAAGACTAACTCAAATAATTTAAAAGGCGACATCTTCCAAATCTTATTAGACAAAATATTCAGTAAAATTACTTTAAATAAATACAAACTAAGCTAGAATGATATTGCTACATCCATAAAAAGGAATCAAATTATCAATATAAATAAGACAAATACAGAGTTATCAACATGATCTTATGTGCACCATAAAACGCACATTAACAGAAAATTGTTGTTTGCTCTTCCCCGCTGTATCTGTAATGAATTCTAACACGTCCCTTATTTTGCCTTATTGGACATAACAGAACCGAAAGTGTGTTTTATTTCATGTATGCAATAAAATCACATTTTGACGTTCTATATTTAGACGTGTGACGTAATCATTATATGAAGTAAATATTTTGAAGTAAATCTTAAATATGATCAAAAATAATGAATTGTCAGAAGCGTACAAAAACAATGTGTATTTCATCTTAAAGACATGCTTTACAAACGTATATATCTTATTGCAGAAGATGGCTATTCCTAGTTTTGCAAAAGCGGTCTCTAATTGTTTGTCTCATGTTCTTGAGAATGTCGGTGTAAATGAAGAGACAGTGGCAAAACGACGAGAGCTGTACCACCAATCTGAAGTTATAAAAGAGATAGGGCATAATCTGATGGCAAAGTATTGCAACATTCCATCCTTTAAGAATTACAAGATATGTCATTTTGGAAGTAGAATTGAAGGTTCAACAACATTTGGTATGAATTCTGACATCGATTTGGTCTACTTGTGCCCTTTTCTGTATTCGATCGTACAGTCGAATGTAAGGAATACGCAAGGTTTGTGTAAGGTTATGATAGAAAAATCAGCACCAAGTGGATATTGCAAACTTAAAGCATATGCAGTACCTGAACCTTATTTTGTTGATCATAGGGGCGATCGTTTTATTCCGAACGCTCACATAGATGAATACTTTCAATGCACTATGGATATGAGTGGAATATCACCAATGATAAAGAATGGGCCTTCATCAAGTGCAGGAAACACTGATCATATCAAAGCAATTCTAGTACCTAGCAATCTGTTGATGTCAAGTGAAATCATAAAACGGTTTCATTCCTATTCATGGCCTAGCCAAAACAACACTTATGACAAAGTAAAAGAGTAAATGGTCTGGTTGTACCAATTGGACCACCCGCAAAGTGAAAACTTGCTGAACACTCGAATGGCGATTATCTTATTCGTTTGCAGAGAGGTTGTTCATTATTTTGATTTCAATCTTACCACAGCTGAGATGTTATGTTATACTGAAGCTGAATAAAGAAAACGTCTCCTTCAACCGATTGTAGGTGATAAGTCACTAGTTATCACGCAAGACAATAGATGTTCTACACGATAAGCGAAACTTCACCATCCCTTTGAAAGATGATCGTTTGTTGACTGCATATCTTAGCTGCTTTATCTACACTTCAACATTTTTCTGTCGATCATTATTGTGCCTCAATTTCTTTGACCCTTTCTGTGAAATGTGTTTTATTGAAAAGATGACTCCGTTGTTCTGCCAAGCGCTATAGTCAATTGTAGAGGATCTCCTAAATGGAAATCTACTATGCTTGTTACAAATTCGAGTTGATGATATAGGATTCAATATGCTCAATCACCGATCAATAATTAGTTCAAGCTTCTTTCTGCCACGTGAAAATAATGAAAAGCGAATCATTGCAGAAATAATATTTGACAGAAACCAATATCTTATTGAATATTCAAGGTTTCCGTATGTATATATGTTTGAAGCAAAACAAACACTGAAGAAACAGACTTTTATTGGATTTCGGTTAATGAAAGAACTTCTAAACATTATTGCTAGCGAAGCTGACACAGAGCAAGTTGTAGCTAAGCTGATGCTGCCGCACTATTTATTGAAACATGCCTCACTTTTAGCCGCATATAGAATTAAGAAAAAGCAGCCAATATCAGAAGGTATCGTGGATATGTTTAAAATCGGATTTCAGACTGATGCCACATCGGGTAGATTAAAACTAGCGTCAGTATTCTGCTGTAATTCGGAATACGATAGATCCTTACAGGTTTTAAATGAAATTCGTAACATATATTTTTCCGACACTTTTAATTTACCGGCGTGTTTTATGTACTTACATGCAAATTCATCATTGTGGAATGAGTACTACAAAATGTCTGAGTACACACTCGGTGATATCTGCAGCAGTGAGGCATATTCCTTTTGTGTTGAGTTTAAGAAAAAAGACATTTGGTGTTGTCCATTAGGAATGAGATGGTCTGTTGCATGTTTTCGGACCAGTAGATTGCCAGACATTAATGATAACAACTCATTTCATAAAAAGTTTGGCATTGAACTCGACTCAAATGTAGTATTTCATTACCTCTGTTATCTGACATATTCAGAATTGGCAGAAAACGAAAGCAAGATAGACGCTTTAAAAGCTTTAACACACAAAGTAATAGGAAATCCAAAAACATGGAGTAAATATTTCTTTGAAATTGCTAACAGTGAGGATTTGGAAATAGTAACTTTATACAGAAAGATGGTGCGAATGGAAAGTGAAATCGACAAAAATGATTCAAACATAAGTAAACTCCTAAACAACTTTAGGGTAGATCCATTTGGAAGCATACGCCAATGTCTTCAGTATACATTTGAACGAAACTCCTCATCTGTTCAACATGTTGCATTGGCTTTGATTTTAATTGGATATTCCTTTGAACGAGAAAACAAAATGGACTTTGCAAGTGCTTTTTACTGGTTTTCATTTATTATTGACGCGGAATCCGCTGCAGATCTGCATTTGCTCAGGATTTGTCCTCTCAGAGCTATTTATGAGTATTTTACAGACTTTCATAACGATATTGACGATATGGCTACTTCCATAGCGCTTGAGATAAAGTTGATACCTGAAATAGTTGAAGCATTTGTCAACCTGATGCGAGCTAATGTATATCTTGGCCTCCTAGAGGAAACAGAATTTCAAGAAGGCACATACAGAGCACGGTCTTATGTTTGCCTACTGAATGCACTTGTTAAAAATAAAGACAGACATGAAAGCGAACCTCTTGAAGTGTTCCCGACCAATCGTCGAATTGTACAAGCAAAGGAAAACAGCATACTTGTGTAGATTGTTCTTTAGCTCGGTGTGATCCGATCTATTGCACTACTTAAGCTGATTCTGTAAAGCGGTATTTAACATACTCACGGGTGATTTGTCAACGGTATAGCTTTCTTTCTTAACTTACATGCACTCTACAAAATGCATTGAAAAAAATCTAAAAAAAAAAAAACAACTAAAACTTAACATTTCCTGTGGAATATTTTCATATTAACATATCGTGTTAACTTTTTCTGGCATCAGAAATCGGATTATCAAGTTGAATTTTCCTCAGAAAAAATGTATTATGATGCAAACAAATAAATGTGTTAAATTTGATTAAATGTAACTCTTGTATGTTGATAAAGTGTATAATAAATTCCAACTTGCTTATGTGATATTTACCAAACCCGAAGGCCAAACTTGTTTTGCAAAGCAAATAACCTAAAATAAACGGACAGAAACACATTCAAGGTATTCGCCTTCATTCCTAAGGCGAGTAAATGTTCATAAACAAAACACAAATTTTTATATACCGTCGTATGTTTGATATAAAGAACGGTGACTGGATCTGTTATTGACACAAAATACTCATTTTACGTAGCTTTGCTGTTAGTGGTCTGCTAGAATCCATAATCCTGTTAAGTAATAAACGAAAATTATTTAGTAATGGACTTTTTAATTTGTGTGAAACGCTTTATGACATAGTTTATACATTTCATCATATTACTATGTTGCGGACAATGTATCTCTCCAATCGCAACATCGGAATATTTCAATATTACTCAAAACATTTGCCGTTTTCAAAGTTGGTAGACACGATAAGACATTTGCGACATAATGTCGGGAACGATTACCGGGGAACAGTTACGTAAATATTGAGGGGTCATCTCAATACATATTATGAACACTTGAAATAAGGCCAGGATATCTTACTATGTTTCTTTCCTTACATCTTAATTTTCATTTGAGTAATTGCAAGACGAACTAATGCCAAGTTCCCTAGATTAATTCGGAACTTTTCTTATTAGCTCAGCCAATGGTCGTTTGCGTTGTCGGTTGTTTTATTTAGTGCGCTGACGTGCATCAATGGTTTTGTCCTTTAATGATGTCAAAACGTTTTGCAGCTTGAGCACGAATCTTGCTTCTTCTTGACACGCCATAGTTTGTGCAGCTCATGTGGACTGTCCCGTTTTGAGTTGTCTCGGACTAGCGACGAGCACGCTGCTGTCAGCAATGTTGCCTCAATTTATACATCTGTAAGATTTATCGGAGCTTACTATCAATGACTCTGATGTGACCGACTTAAGCGCACTGTTTAATGCCGGTCTTTCATAGACCTGCCACTTAAACGTGTTTTTTTTTGTCCTTGTTCTTCTAACTCAAAGACGTCTTTGCAAGACGTTGTACGGCCTAAAAGCTCTGGATATATTTGAAATATTTGAAATGGATTGAGTAACTGAATTGGTGTTTAATGCTATATCAATATAGTGTTTATATAGTGTTGATATATATTTCTAGTCCTTTAGGATAATTGAGTCCAGAATTCTTGAGTGTTGAGAGTTGAGTTCCGCTTAAGCCGGTACTAGGGGGCGTTAGGGTTGTTGCACTTTTATTATCCATCATGTACAACCCAATCTAACCGGGTCTGCATATTCATGATTTCTTTTGCTGTTTTTAATGCTCCCGAGGGATCACTTCTTTCCAGATATTTCAACACTTTTTAGTCATATACTGATAGTCTGTCTATTGTAGGACCTGAGCAGGTTCTCTTAACAGTGCACGATCATATTTCCCACATGAAACAGAGATGGGCTATTGCTTGCCTTCGATAACATTATTCACTGCTGTTTAAATGCTGAGCGCCAAGCCAGGAGCTGCCAGTACCATTTTCTTCGAGTTACGTTAAGAGACACCCGAAACACTTACATTATTCTTGAAATAAAACATCCCAAGAGGCAATGTGCACTATCGTTCACAACATTATTTGAAAAAGGTAGGTATAAGTGTATCGTCAGTGAAAGACGGGATCCGGTCTTTAATTCCATGTTTTTATTTGAAACGATGTACTCATTAAACAGATGCGAGTACATAATTATGGCGGCCAGGGCTATGATAGAACATCTCACCTAAAGTAGAGCCACAGGAATAATATTATTCAGGACAAAGACATTATCACTCAAAACAAACATAAATTATCGTTGACAATGCTGGTGTTATCCGTTACTTAAAACCGTGTTTATTATAAAATGTTAGATCATTCTGAGATAAACCCTTCATATAACTTGTCCTCGATCCTCAATCCCCGTTCCTCATTATATGCTGCAAATGTCTTTAAATCCGTGGTATGAAATAAGACAAATGCGAATAATAATTATGTTTCGGAATTTAGTCAAACAATACTTTGTTATCATGGTGGTAAACAAAATCATTTTTGTTATGTATCCTTGAATATTGTTTAGTTTCAAAATATAACCATTCGACAAGTTGTGTTGGGTCGATAGGTAGTTCTTGCTTACATTGCAAAAGATTATATTTATTTAAATTATTGTAAGAGATCTGTCAGCTAATGTGCAACATTTTGTTTACAGGAATTTTTGTAAATGTAACGCCAAAGCTTCTCTTCTGGGTTATATCTTATCTGCTTTATTCAAAAGTTTAATAACTATTGTATATCAGTTTACATGAATTTCACACCATGATGTTTTATTAGCATTATTGAATATAACGTTCTAGTTTGTAACAACGAAGCCAAACACTGACCCTTAATACGACTGTTAGGGTGACTGAGGTTAGTTTTTACATATGTGTTCAATATGTTAGATATTTTGGGTAAAATTGAAAATAAGTTATGTTGTTGAAAGTCCAATTTACTTTAAAATCAAATAGAATTTAATATTCATATAAATTATGCTGATTTCTTCATAATCACACTTAAATTAAACGATGTAACTGCTGCCAATACTCAACGGTAAACATCGGAGAGTTTATTCCAATCCAACAAATATATATATATCTTTTAAGCAATGCCTGTAAATGTATGCACATTTCTTATGACAATTTTTATGACAATTATCAAATTATATTTGAAAGTAAAATATGATGATGTTAGAAAAGTATGAATTTTCCCTCTAGAACCTATCTATTAGAAAACAATTATAATAGTATTAACAAAATATACAAGATAGTCACACAGAAGTAATATGTGTATAAAATTGAAAAGTCATAACATGTAAATAAATACTTGAACCTTTTTTTCCTCAAAATCCGAAATCACGTTTGATTATGTTTGGCTCATTTGAATTATACAGGTTTAACAACTTACTGTACAATACGGTGGAGAAATCATAATAGTCAAGCCTCCAGATTTCTTAAGCTGTTTTTGAGTCCAAATATTTTCACGAATTGTATTGTTTAATGTTAAAAGTCTGTTTATTATAATATCCAAATTTCATTAAAGACATGTGCTGTTATATTGTAATGGTTTGACATTGCAAGTTCTTTGCAACGCTCTTACTAGAATCCATTCGGATACTTTTACCGATAATGACTTTTTTCTGAAAAGTTCAGACGCATTTTAACTGCCAAATAAAAATAACCATATAACACAGCACAGCGTCTATTATGGGAGTACTTGATGATCATGTAGTACAATGTAAAATCAATGATTATATGTTAATTATATACAATAGTTATTGTTTTTTGTTGTTGTTGTTTTTTGGTAAGGAATAGGATGATTATATTAAAACAAACAAAATGTTACAGCCGATTATACGTGTATTAAATCGTTGGTGTACCTGTACAAGTTAGAACAAGATTATTTAACATTGTATATTGTATATACATGTATAAGGTATCATACATATGATAAAAAAATTAATGTAATGGAAAAAGCAAATATAAAGTTAACATTATAAAACGATACTTATAGTTCTTAGTTCTATTTTATATCAAATAAGTATTTCTGGATACGTTTGTTTATATATATTCGCATAGTTATCAAAAAGTACACATTAAACACTACGGTCCTATCAAAGTAACTTGCAAATCCACATCAAAGGCGGTATATCAATTGAAAGATGAAAACCCATTTACAGTTCGCCAAAGTTTACCTGCCAATTAAATCGCTCTATTTTCTTTAAATTTCGCCTATTGTTTTGCATACAGTGCTGTAACTCAACTGTATGTATTAAATTTATACGTTAAATGACCCGATTTAATGGACTCCGCCTATTTACACAATGCGCATGCCTGCTCATTATTTTGTAACGCTTCTCGTATTTTTAAAAATAAACATAAATGCATAAAGTAGCTGTTTTATGGCTATGATGATAGAAAATGTGTTTTGTTTCAAACTTTGGGATTTTTACGCTTTTTTATGGAGAAATTGCAGGGAATTTGGCCAGAAAGATTAAAAAAAAAACATTACCTGTCATCATTTAATATACATATACAATGAATCCACAGAAACATGTTTAAATCAAGAACTTAAAACAAAATCCATACAAAAACTGATTGATATATTAGTAATAGTACACCTGATTTTTTAATATGCCTATCACAAATCTTTCACAATAAATGGCAGTAATTCTGACATTAATATTGTCAACGTGATACAAATTCATGTATTATTATAATCACCTGCAGCAAAAGAAGAGAGTTAATATTATCAATATTGCACACGCAGCCATATCATATTTGAATAAAAATTATATTAATAATAAAATTTAAAATCAATTCAGAAAAAATAGTCGATGTTCCACTATCAATTTTCTATTAAACAGTTGATTATTTTTCAAACACTTTCCATACCGACAGAGCAATTATATAACTGCTTAACACATACCTACATGTATGTACATTTGAAGTTGCAACACATTTTTTTGTTTTTATCTTAACTTTATTCAACATTCTTCATTAAAGTATACAGTAATTTCCTTGCTTTTATGATAAAACTTCGGACATTTAAAGGGTCAAATGTTATGGGCTACTTAAATGTTATGTGTAGATATATGGCAGAGTGGTGTCATTTTTAGATCACAAGGGAGTTAGCACAACAACATAGTTACCCTCTTGCATAGTTCTACAAAGTTTGTCTGCCAATTAAATCGCTCTATTTTGTTAAAATGCCGAAATATTTACCATACAGTGCTGTAACTCAACTGTATGATAGTATTAAATTATACGTTAAATGAGCTGATTTAATGGACTCCGCCAATTACACAATGCACTCAATTTGGAATAGGCGGGACTAACTG
>NW_026855137.1:0-17500 GCF_026571515.1 Ruditapes philippinarum | reverse complement strand
TCAAAGTCAAGGTCATTGATGAGTGAAGGTCAAGGTCTGACTGGTTATTTTTAAGGGATATCCTTGAAGATTATTATGTTCAAGTTTGAAGACAATCCATTCAAAAATAACAAAGTAACAGCCAATAACAGCATGAACAAGCAAAAATTGGACTTTTAACCTTGAAGGTCAAGGTCATTTATGGATGAAGGTCAAGGTTAGTGTGGTCTACTGAAAGGTCTTGTCCCAAGGGTTGTTGTGGCCAAGTATGAAGACAATACACCAAGAAATAAAAAAGTTATGATCCAGGTACAAGTTTTCGGACGGCAACGGCAACGGCAACGGCAACGCCGACCTGACTATAACAATACCTCTACTTTTTTTTTCAAAAAAAAAAAAGTCGAGCTAAAAATAACAAGGAAACTTTGTAAACAGAATGAAAAAGTCTTTCACAATGAAAAAACTTTAAAAAATTACCGATATGTTCTGAAAATCAAACAATTAAATAGATTAAAATGCAAACATAAACTTTCTCTCTTCCATTGGTCACAGAATACATCTTTAGCCTTTTACTGTACATTTTATTTAATTTTATGCTCTATTAATACAACTGTACTTAATTACTTTGGTTCATTTGTTTGAACATATATATGTACAATCTCTTAAAACTTTCTGTCTTCACGAAAAAAAAACCTTAAAACCCATGTATTATTCCATTAATTGTACATTAAACATGTTTAGCTCTGCTACTACAGTTTGATACTTTTGCCCATCAAACACTAAAGTTTTCAAGAAATCCTTTAAATTAAGATAAATCTGGTTCACAGATTTTTCAGCAGATTCCTTAGAAACCTTTCATTTCTGTTCTCTCAAATACCAACCTGCAGACAATAAAGTAGTATTATCTTACATGATATTTAACGTTTCTCATGGAAAACATGCAATTTCTCAATAAAAAAACAAGCCAATTATTTTCCAATAAATCTCTTATAATATTCCAGAATGAGGTAGTGATGTGGGTTTTTTGGGGGTTTTTTTTAAAGAAAATTTCAATAATTGAGGAAGTTTTGTGAGTGATAAATGGGGAACAAAGCCAATTTGAATATCTTGTCAGACATGCTCTATCTTTGGCTATAAACAAAAACTGATATAGTATACAGTATATAATAAAAAGCAAGCACCCCCAGGTTGAATAATAATATCTCATAAAACACTATACCAGTATACAATAAAGTACTACATACAATAAATGGAAATTTATGTTTTAAAATACAATAATCAAAATTATTTGAAATTAATGTGTGTTACCACATGCAACAATTGCTTAGAAAAAAAACTAAACTAAAGTCCTCAAGTTTCCAGTAAATTTCGACAATTAAAAAAGATAAGATTATGCCTGTTGATCAAAATTTAGGAGCGCAAGTATATAATTATAATACATTAAAACTGTTAATTTCTAAACAAATCCTGTTAAGCTACAATTCTTCTCATCAATCTAAAAATAATGGTAAGAGAATTGCATCTCTGTGAATTGTCACATCAATCTCTGGAAATCCCACGCAAAATAACTTCAGATATGTACAAAATACTCTAAATACTTTAATTCACAGTTAATTTATAGGTATCTGCCAATGTCAAACATTTCAAACATAATTACACTGCACTGGATTTCAGACTGAACTGTTAACTGTTAAAATTCTATTTCTGCTAAAATTCCACTTTACACTTGAGTACATATCACTTTTGAATACCTACTGAAATTTTGATTAGGGTAATATCTGTTTTACATCATTCTTTTCATAATTATCTAATGAAACAGCAATTGAGATCTAAAATAAAGGTGATAGTATATCAATAAAATCACATATTAATGGTAAAAGCAATAAAACATTTAGCTTTCTTGTTTTAAAGCAGCATGCCTCCAGATTGTTATGCTGCGAATTCTCTTCGATTCTACACGAAAATACAAGCAAACAAGTGGAATTTTAGATCTCTGCTTTCTACTTACAAATATCTTGTTTTATAATACTTACTATATATAGATGATTACGGGTAGAAACAAAATGTTACATTCTATTTATTTTGTATATATATTTCTATATATTTATATTAATTTTGTAAATAAATTTCTATATATTTATAACTATTTGTGTATATATGTACTATATAATTGTATAGGTTGCTAAAATGGAATCATGCAGGGTAAAAATATAATATTCTAGAATGATTACAAAAAGCTTTACCTTTATATTCGGTTTATCTTTTTCCTGCCAATGTAGGTCATTCTCTATTGTGTCATAATTGAGACTCTGAAAACAAAAACATAAATGATACTATAATACTTGTTCAATACTGTTCTGAAGATGTAATCCATCCCTAACATCACATTCAATCTGTAGAAATATGAAAATGAACGGATAATTACAGTTAACAAATATTAAGGCAGACTATGAAACTCTTGAGACTAAGGATTTATCATGAAAATGTAGGAACTACATCCTGGACATTATTATACAATTATTGACTAGTGAGCCATTGAATATGATGTGATATTCACCGGCAGATGACATATTGACCGAGGCGATAGCCGAGGTCAATATGACTTTCTGCCGGTGAATATCACATCATATTCAATGGCTCACTAGTCAATAATTGTTTTATTATATGAAAAGGCTAAGAATTAAAAAAAAAAACACGAAAAAGTACATCCTTATATACATGTACAAATTTTGCCTCGTTGAAGCGCGGGAAAAAAGACGCACGTGTCAGGCGTGCAACGACTACGCGAACGCTGCGCATACAAAAGTAATTCAAGTTTATACTCATCGATGCGGTTTAGCCTTTAAGTATAATAGTAAAGTAATGATATTTCAATCGAGAAATATGCCATAAAGAACAAAACGCAACAATTATTTTTTAATTAACACACGTAATTAACAGTCTACGGTGTATGGTCATTGAATATGAGTCTCAATCTATATTTAGACTTGGAAAATCCAATTCAGCCAGTTAATATGATACTACACCCAGTGAATATGATTTTATAAAAAGTTATGTTGACTACAGTTTGGACCAATGAGATTGCAGCTATTTTTAGATCATATAATAATACAAGTTAAGTTACATCAGGTAAAATTCATTGATAAACAACTAATTCATACACCAGCATATTTCTATCAGCAAAGAAATTTTTTGTTTAGATTGGTTTTTACCCCAAACCACCATTACAAAGACCATTTGGCAACTTTACAGCCTTTCTGGTGGAGGAGGACCTCAGAAACCATTCCATGCATTATTTCAGGCACAAACCAGTCCCCTAAGTAGAACCATTAATATTCTATAAACTAGCTAGATAGCTTCCTCACTTGAAACAATCCAGAGTTCCTTGCAAGATTCAAACCCAGAGTGGTGAGGGGCATTAAAGAAATACAATTTATGCTTCTAAAACTGCATTTGTAACTAAATAATGGTAAGAATTATCATATAACTTACAGCAAAATTAAAGTTCTAACTATTTAAACAACCATATCTTTGTCTAAACCTTTAACTACAATTTTATCAGTGACATGATATAACTGTTTCTTCAAAATACATTAATATCAATATTAAAGCAGAAATCTAGACTTCAAACATTTAAAACATTAATAATGTTATGTCTGTATCTGACAGCTATCTTTAATCATTCTACATTTTATAGATTTCCTTTTTTGCCAATATAAATTGTTTCTACAGTCAACAGTGTTAAATTCAGATCATATTGCAACATAACATAATTAAAATCCTATATACAGAAAATCTTGCTTCACTTTGGTGGTATAGACATTAAAGTTCAACTTCAATTCTAAGGCAACATAAACCAGATTAGAGCCTGGCCAGCTTGCCTATCTGCTGGCTGCTTTATAAAAGTGAGTAAAATGAGTTTGCACATCTGTTGGCTTCTCTAGTGAGCCAAGCTAACTTGCACATCTGCTTGCTCCTCTATTAAGGTAAGTAAGATCAGTTTGCACAACTACTGGTTGCTCTATTTTAGTGAACCAGACTAACTTGCACATCTGCTGGCTGCTCTTTTTGAGTGAGCCAGACTAACTTGCACATCTGCTGACTGCTCTATTTGAGTGAACCAGACTAAATTACACATCTGCTGGCTTCTCTATTTTAGTGAACCAAACTAACTTGCACATCTGCTGGCTGCTCTATTTAAGTGAACCAGACTTAACTTGCACATCTGCTGGCTGCTCCATTTGAGTGAGCCAGACTAACTTGCACATCTGCTGACTGCTCTATTTGAGTGAACCAGACTAACTTGCACATCTGCTGACTGCTCTATTTGAGTGAGCCAGACTAACTTGCACATCTGCTGGCTGCTCTATTTGAGTGAGCCAGACTAACTTGCACATCTGCTGACTGCTCTATTTGAGTGAACCAGATTAACTTACACATCTGTTGACTGCTCTACTTTAGTGAACTAGACTAACTTGCACAGCTGTTGACTGCTCTATTTTAGTGAACTAGACTAACTTGCACATCTGCTGGCTGCTCTATTTGAGTGAGCCAGAATAACTTGCACATCTGTTGATTGCTGTATTTCAGTGAACTAGACTAACTTGCACATCTGCTGGCTGCTCTAATTGAGTGAACTAGGCTAACTTGCACATCTGTTGACTGCTCTATTTGAGTGAGCCAGACTAACTTTCACATCTGCTGACTGCTCTATTTTAGTGAACTTGACTAACTTGCACATCTGCTGGCTGATCTATTTGAGTGAGCCAGGATAACTTGCACATTTGTTGACTGCTCTATTTGAGTGAGCCAGACTAACTTGCACATCTGTTGACTGCTCTATTTTAGTGAACCAGACTAACTTGCACATCTGCTGGCTGCTCTATTTGAGTGAGCCAGACTAACTTGCACATCTGTTGACTGCTTTATTTCAGTAAGCTAAACCAGCTTGCACACCTTACAAATTAAGAATGTAGAAATTGATTAAACATTATACATGCAGCAACACAACAAGTATTTACACGATACACATACCTCCCATTTGGAAACTATTCTCTTCCTGAACCTTGTCTTCTCACCATAGTCTTTTATTTTCTTGGAAATATCCTGAAAGAAACAAGCAAACTAAAATGAAGTTAAATAAATTTAAGTTCCTTAGTCTTAAATGTCCATAACTGCTCATCTTTTGAGGAAAAAAATGACTTTTTTTTTTATTATTTTTTTTTTAATTGGAGCTTAAAAAGCCTTAAGGATACAATGTTACTGTCAAATCATAGTTAAGTGCAAATACATTATATTTCTTATCTTATAGGGACATTTTCTAAATATGATTTATTTTTCAAACACACTATGTGAAGCAATAACCCCAAGGCTGAATGATATTTGGCAGACTGGTAGGTCTTGAATAAATTACCAGGTTATAAAAAATATAATTACACCAATTTCTGGAGATAAACTAAGTAAAGGAAGTCAATATTTATCACCTGATCAATGAATTGTATTAACAGATCTTCATGCTTACATCTGCGTGTTAATCTTATAAAATGTGTTTCAAGACGGAACTCTTAAATAAAACAGCTGGATCCCCTTGAACTCTTCTGACTGGCTTTCATTCAGAATCTGTTTGTTTAGCTGTTTTTTTAACATTTTCTTTTCAAACAGGTTACTTCTTGGCATAAATATGAACATGGCAGTATGAGGAAAGGCTATATCCCCTGTTGCAGAACAACCTTTGACTGAACTTTAATTATGACCTTGACGTTAGAAGAAGCCACATGGTTTTTCAGCTCTGTGTATCATCTCATAATAATGATTGTTTGTTCTATATGATTTTAAAAACTTTTAAGTAGTTTAAATGTTATGAAGTGGATAAAAATGAAGACTTTTTATATTTTTCCTTGTGACCTTGACCTAATTTTTGCGCTCTGCATATTGTCTTATAATGATGATCATTTGTGCTAAGGTATTTTAAAAACATTTCAATAGCTTGATAGTTATGAAGTGGACATTTTAACACTTGATCTGTAAGACTGACCTTGACCTTGGAGGATTGAGAGACCCAGTTATGGCACTCTGCACATCATCTAATAATTGTGATCATTTCTGCCAAGCTATTTTAATTAAAAAGTCATGAAGCTGACACAAAATGCAGAATCTTTTTACATTTGAAATTTATGTGTGACTTTGACCTTGTGGGTTGACACCTGATATAATTGTGATCATTTGTGCCAAGTTATTTCCAAAACTTTCATTAGTTTTAAAGTTATTGAGCAGACATGAAAATGTTACGGACCAACAGACTGAAAGAAAATTCTTTAAAATCATACAGTTGTCCCCTATCAAGTTTTTTCTTTTTCTTTGTAAAAATTATACCATGTTAGGGTGCCTTCTCTAACCTGTCAAAGAAAGCTTTGACCCCTATAAGGAGATATCGAAAACTTGCTTGCCTTAAATGCTTGCTAGTCTTATATAAACATCATTCTTCAGTATATTTAAACTTGACTGATAAAAGTCAGTAAATTTCTTAATCTTTACAATACAAATGGAAAAGGTAATACTTTTGTAATTAGTTTATTTTATTGAGTGGCCATTTTAACTGGCACTTGAACTTTATGTCATCCAAAGTTAAGTCCTTCAATTTACTTTCTGTGCAAAACGTGATAGATTAACTTTTATAATACATCACTATTATAACTTGTAACAGATCACAACTTAGAGCATTTGAATTTTCTTTCATCATTTTCCATTCAATATTAAAGAATTTGAATATTTGAAAATACAAAAAAAAAAACATCTTAAACATAATGTAATCTTTAAAAACAGGAAAAAAATTAGTTGAAAATACTAATATACCTCATTAAAGGTACAAATGAATAAAAGCATGCAACAATGTTTCCTATATATTTACCATATCTGTAAACTATCACTGAACATTAATAATTACATCTCAAATCTGGCATATACTTTTGTTTTTTTTGCACAATTGGAATTGAAAAAAAAATCCTGATTTGACAAACAAAAGCTACCTGAGCTAACCCCCCCCCCCCAAAAAAAAAAAAGTGGATGTTTCAGTCTGGACAAAACCATTTATCATTAATTTCAGGGAAATATCAAAGTACAAAATTAATGTACAGACTCAATAGTTAACAGTGCAGATCATGATCAGACAGCATATAGATGGTGACCTCTGAACTTGATCTGCACTGATTATATGGGTATAATATGTCCGACTTCTTATTGATGAATGTTAAAATTTCTGTCTCTCATTATTAAAGGGACTCCACTGAGATTTTTTGACATGACGGGACTGAAAATAATTTTTTAAGACCCATGTCCCTATTGATGTAGGTCTATACCAATTACTTGTGTACCAAATTTCAAAATAAACGCTCAATCCGTTTTATTGAGATTAATTATTCTAATTGAGATCAAATAAACAAAAATTGAAAAGCGTTCTAAAGCTTTTCACTCAAATCGACTACGAAAATCACAAAACTACAATTTTAGATTTATTTCTGAGTATAATTCTTCATTATTTTTGCAAATCTTTTTGTTAAGTGTCACAGTTGATCTATAAAAAGAAATTAATTGGACCTCAGTGGAGTTCCTTTTAAATCACTGAAATTATCAACAGACATTAACTGTTCCAAATTCAAAGCAAGACTAACCAATAATAACATAAAACAGAAAAGGTATGTATTAGTGTAAAACAGAAGATTATTTTTTGCACACTCAGATAACCTTGCAGTTAAATATAACGGTCACACAGGCGTATAGGTTTGTGTGCACTTGCAATGCATGTTATCATATCCTAGACAGATAAAGACACATATCAAATAAAATAATGTCTTACTTAATATCCTGTAAATAGAGAATTAAAATTATTGAAGTTGTTCAAATCCAATTCTTTCAGGAGGTAAACTCCTTAATCTTTGTAGAAAATGTAGGGTAAAACATTAAAAATCTGCACACTCAGGTAGCTTGAGTTTGTCAAATGGGGAATTTTTTTTGCAATTCCAAAACATACTAAACAACAAAGGTATTTTACTCTTGAATGCTAACTTGCAGTTTATAATAAAACTAGAACTATCACTAAATGTGATTAATACCCCCACAAGACTGCTTCGGAAATGAGGATGTTACTAGCAACAGAATACCTTGTAAAAGAATTGAAATATAGAGTTATGGTTTTAGGCAATTAAAGATAGTTGTGGTTCTTGTATGTTGCATTTCCTTTCAATGTGGTTGGCCATTTATGAAGTTTAATTAAATTACTCTGTAATAAGTCCAGAAAGACAAAGAAAAGGAACAAAGGGCAATAACTCTATAAATACTAAAGATAGAGTTATAGTTCTTGTGCACTGCACTGAATCCTCTTATTGTGCTTGACCATTGTATGAAGTTGTTTTGAATTCCAACCAGTATGTTTTAAGTTATGCTCCTGACAAGGAAAAGTATCAAAGGGCAGTAACTCTGTATTTTATCAAAATGGAGTTATGGCTCTTGTGCACTGCACTTCCTTTTAATGTCCTGGACAACTGTATGAAGTTGTATTGAATTCCAAACAGTAGTTTTCAAGTTATGCTCTGGACAAGGAAAAGTAACAAAGGGCAATAACTCTGTAATTATTCAAGATGGAGTTATGATTCTTGTGCACTGCACTTCCTCTCAATGTGCTTGACCATTGTATGAAGTTATATTGAATTCCAAACATTAGTCTTCAAGTTATTGTCCGGACAAAAAAAGCAATGGAAAAGTAACAAAGGGCAATAACTCTGTAATTACTTTAGATAGAGTTATGGTTCTTGTGCACTGCACTTCCCCTTATTGTGTTTGACAATTGTATGAAGTTGTTTTGAATTCCAACCAGTAGTTTTCAAGTTATGCCCCGGACAAGGAAAAGTAACAAAGGGCAATAACTCTGTAATTAGTCAAGATAGAGTTATGGTTCTTATGCACTGCACTTCCTCTCAATGTGCTTCACCATTGTATGTAGTTATATTGAATTCCAACTATTAGTCTTCAAGTTATGGTCCGGACAAAAAAAGAAAGCAATGGAAAAGCAACAAAGGGCAATAACTCTGTAATTACTTTAGATAGAGTTATGGTTCTTGTGCACTGCACTTCCCCTTATTATGTTTGACAATTGTATGAAGTTGTTTTGAATTCCAACCAGTAGTTTTCAAGTTATGCCCCGGACAAGGAAACAAAGGGCAATAACTCTGTAATTAGTCAAGATAGAGTTATGGTTCTTATGCACTGCACTTCCTCTCAATGTGCTTCACCATTGTATGTAGTTATATTGAATTCCAACTATTAGTTTTCAAGTTATGGTCCGGACAAAAAAACAAAACAATGGAAAAGCAACAAAGGGCAATAACTCTGTAATTACTTAAGATAGAGTTATGGTTCTTGTGCACTGCACTTCCCCTTATTGTGTTTGACAATTGTATGAAGTTGTTTTGAATTCCAACCAGTAGTTTTCAAGTTATGCCCTGGACAAGGAAAAGTAACAAAGGGCAATAACTCTGTAATTAGTCAAGATAGAGTTATGGTTCTTGTGCACTGCACTTCCTCTCAATGTGCTTGACCATTGTATGTAGTTATATTGAATTCCAACCATTAGTCTTCAAGTTATGCTCCGGACAAGGAAAATGCAACGGACGTCTGGACCGACCGACCAACCGACCGCCCAACCGACCACCGGGTGACTCCTATATACCCCCCCAAACTTCGTTTTTGAGGGTATAATAACATTTTAACCAGACTTCATATAACACTCTTATATGTTGAATTTAGAAGTTCTTTATTTTAAAGGTCAATGATACCATAGACAAAGAAACTTAATGATTATGGGCATGGTAGAGATTAAGCAAAAGGCTGAAACTGAACCAAGTTAGTAAATCTACAATATTTTGTCTTAAACTAAATAAAATCTCAATTTTAAAACATTTATGTGGCCTAGTACTTAAAGTTGCCAACCTCAAATCACCCTTATCACACACTGACTTAATATATAGTTTGAATTGCGCAAGACATTGATTCCTGCTCAAGGAGATTAGTATCCAAAGAGACAGCAATCTGCCTTGGTTTCCTATATCTTAACAGACAGCAATCTAGCTAACTATAACAGAACAGTTTTGGTTATAACTAGGTACCTGCTCTGATAAAATGCTTACATGGACAATGGACTTCTTCCATTTACCACCTTATAACCAAGTCTGTGTGACTTATAATCCACTTTGCTTTATACAAGAGCAAAAAATCTGAGAAAATTTCCAAGGCAGCTTTAGTATCAGTATTTAAGTGAAAATATACTGTACATAATATATACTGTACAGACAGAAAAATTGCTTGTGGCCAATGTTGGTGTTATGCTTCCACCCTAACAGAAGACATAACAGATGATGTGTTATATTTTGTTGACACTGACAGAGGAAGGAAGTTCAACAACGAAGCCAGACTTAAAACTCATCGTCAACATTTGGAATAATGCCTGTACTTTTATATACATTTTATTTCATCTTAACTGCCATAAAGCTAATGATTGCAAAGTATTGGTTGGTTTCAGGAATGGATTTGAGAATGTGTCTATAAGTTTATAGCTTCCTACACAATCAGACTTAAATGAAAATTAAATTCTGTATAAACTGATCATTTATGATAATAATATGTTATTTACCCTCCATTTATTGGACAATAATGCGGTGATGCTGTTACTGGTGAGGGTGTCTGTAGGTGTGACTGGAAGCCCATTTGAACGTACTGTCTCGGAATTTTCATCAATTGTATCAAATATTGACACTCGACTTGTGACAGGAGCATTTCGTCTTTGTTCAGAATCTGTTACCTTAGTAACTGTGAACTGTAATAAAAGAAATAAAATATTGGCACTCTTAATAATGTAAACAATATTGTAATAGACAAACATTTTACTTCTCCCTCCATCTTCCCCATGTGCAATTTTTCCAGAACCCTTTATGAAAAATTCTCTGTAATTATACAATTAAGTAAATTCATAAAATGTTTCAGAAATAATTTTCAAGTGAACACATTGAGAAAGTTGTTAATGAAAATAAGAACTAATTCCTGATGAAAAAATAACACCTTATATAATCTAGTTGTTTCAGTATGAGTATATTAACAATTATGTTTTGATTCAAGAATTAAGTTTGCATATCTAAAACAGACTTGTGCATTATAAATACAAGAAGAATAATGGTTATTTTCTATTTGTGATATTTAAAGATATCCTTTAGAGAAAGCTGGTTTATAACAAAAAACACACTTTTTACTATATAACTATGAGTCTCCTATTTAAAAGTAGTTTGTCTGTCAATCACGGGGAAAATGCTTGGATGGTTTGAATGCATCTATCTATACAACAGACTTATTAACACACAACAGTCTTTTCAATGCAATGTAAAGCCCCAATCCCCTGTACAATATCATATGGAAATTCCCCAGTACAATATCATATTGAAATTCCCCAGTACATTATATTGAAATTCCCCAGTACAATATCATATTGAAATTCCCCAGTACAATATTATATTGAAATTCCTCAGCACAATATTATATTAAAATTCCCCTGTACAATATTATATTAAAATTCCCCAGTACAATATTATATTGAAATTCCTCAGCACAATATTTTATTGAAATTCCCCTGTACAATATTATATTAAAATTCCCCTGTACAATATTATATTGAAATTCCCGAGTAAAGTATTATAATTTCACTGTACAATATTATTTTGAAATATCACTGTACAATATCATATTGAAATTCCCCCATACAATATTATATTCTAATTCCCCAGAATAATATCATATTGAAATTCCACTGTACAATATTCTATTGAAATTTCCCTGTACAATATTACCGGTATGTTGAAATTCCCCTGTACAATATTATATTGAAATTCCCCTGTACAATTTTCTATTGAAATTTCCCTGTACAATTTTCTATTGAAATTCTACTGTAAAATATTATATTGAAATTCCCTAGTACAATATTATATTGAAATTCCTTTGTACAATATCATATTGTAATTCCCATGTACAATATTTTTTTGAAATTCCCCTGTAAAAAATTAGAGTACAATATCATTTTTAAATTCCCCAGTACAATATTATATTGAAATATCACTGTACAATATTATATTGAAATTCCTCTGTACAATTTTATACTTAAATTCCCCTGTACAATATTATATTGAAATATCACTGTACAATATTATATTGAAATATCTGATTCATCACAATTTCTTCAGAAGAACGAGTTATCGAGAATATTGGAGAAACATTTTTTCAGAATTTACTTTTCAGTAATAAAATTCAAATTTACTTTACAAGACCAACTGAAACTTAGAATGACAGGAGTTTGGACACTTAACCTTCTCATGGAACACATTAGTTATCTAATAATAAACATGCCCAGCCACAAATAGAGCACAATTCAAGTATATTATAAGTATATTTGAAGCTCTATGGTGAAGTATATAAGAAGCTTGGTTGCAGTCCCTGCTTCATATGTGCTTTCATCTATTTGATGGAAATGCTAATGGCCAACACATAGGTGAAGCTCCTTTGAAGCGCGTTCGAATTATGCTAATTAGGCTTCAACCGTACTTCTTTAAAGTATCTTTGGAGTACCCCTTGAGAAGTACATTTGAAGCTTGCATATTAAGGGAATTCAGTGTAATTATGCAGCACACTTGAAGCCCATAAAGAAGTACAGATGAAGTCTCAGTTAAGAAGCATACCTGAAGCTTCTCTTTGAAGCACACATGAAGCATATTGATGAAGTACAAATTAAGTCCCAGTGAAAAAAGTACTATTGAAGCCCCACTACAAAACTTAAAAGCTCCAAAATCAGTAAACATTTTTAGATTTCTCTTGAATCTTTTAACTTAATGGATTAATTACAATTAAGGTTTTACAGACATCAGGAAATCACAAAATCTCACCTGAGCACTTTTTGTTCACGTGAGCATTACAGTATCAACTTTCAACTGATAAACAATAATAATTCATTAAATGTTACATCAAGGAAATTTATTCAGTCATTTCACCCACATTAACAAATACGGTTCCATGCATAAAGGTATATCACTATAATACATCTTATGAGCGTAACATCTATTAAATTTCAATTTATACATGTCCTTCACTTTCAGTCTTTTCCAAACAGATTCACTGGCACAATCCTGGTTTGATTTTATATGATGGGAATACCTCTTCTGCATCCTGTAAAAAAAATATTTTAAAATGATTTTTTATTATGTATAAATGCACATATGTTCTAGATTGGTAATCATGCAGCTTTAAAAAAACATAACATTAATACAAAATATCTGCAAAATAAGTTTGAAAATATATTAAAACAAGATATGTTTGTAAAACATGTATGCCCCCTATCAGCAGCCAATTAGTCATGTGATAAGGTTATTATGCATGACTTCTGACCCAGTGATCAAACAATTAATAAGGGTTATCAAGTATCTACTGGTCATGACCTTAACCTTTGACCCCTTGACCCAAAACTCAACAGGGGTCATCTGCTGGTCACGACCAATCATCATACAAAGTTTGAAGTTCCTAGGCCTAAGCGTTTTTAGTTAATTGATCGGGAACCTTTTTAACATACAAGGTCAATGTGACCTTGACCTTTGACCCCTTGACCCCAAAATCAATAGGTCATCTGCTGGTCATGACCAATCACCATACCATGTTTGAAGTTCCTAGGCCAAAATGTTCTTAAGTTATTGATTTGAAAGCATTTTTACCTACAAGTTCAATGTGACCTTGCCCTTTGACCCCTTAACCCCAATATCAATAGGGGTCATCTACTGGTCATGACCAATCACCATACCAAGTTTGAAGTTCCTAGGCCTAAGGGTTCTTAAGTTATTAATTGGAAACCATTTTTACCTAAGAGGTAAATGTGACCTTGACCTTTGACCCCTTGACCCCAAAATCAATAGGGGTCATCTACTGATCATGACCAATCACCATATCAAGTTTGAAGTCCTAGGCCTAAGGGTTCTTTCGTTATTGATCGGAAACCGATTTTACCTCCAAAGTCAATGTGACCTTGACCTTTGACCCTTTAACCCCAAAATCAATAGGGGTCTTCTGCTGGTCATGACCAATCACCATACCAAGTTTGAAATTCCTAGGCCAAAGGGTTCTTTCGTTATTGATCGGAAATCGTTTTTACCTACAAGGTCAATGTGACCTTGACCTTTGACCCCTTGACCCCAAAATCAATAGGGGTCATCTACTGATCATGACCAAACACCATACCAAGTTTGAAGTTCCTAGGCCTAAGGGTTCTTTTGTTATTGATCAGAAACCGTTTTTACCCAAGAGGTCAATGTGACCTTGACCTTTGACCCCTTGACCCAAAAATCAATAGGGGTCATCTACTGATCATGACCAATCACCATACCAAGTTTGAAGTTCCTAGGCCTTACAGTTCTTTAGTTATTGATCAGAAACCGTTATTGCTTACAAGGTCAATGTGACCTTGACCTTTGACCCCTAGACCCCAAAATCAATAGGGGTCATCTACTGATCATGACCAATCACCATACCAAGTTTGAAGTTCCTAGGCCTTAAAGTTCTTTAGTTATTGATTGGAAACCGTTTTTGCTTACAAGGTAAATGTGACCTTGACCTTTGACCCCTTGACCCTAAAATCAATAGGGATCATCTACTGATCATGACCAATCACCATACCAAGTTTGAAGTTCCTAGCCTTAAGGTTCTTTAGTTATTGATCCGAAACCGTTTTTGCTTACAAGGTCAATGTGACCTTGACCTTTGACCCCTTGACCCCAAAATCAATAGGGGTCATCTACTGGTCATGACCAATCACCATACCAAGTTTGAAGTTCCTAGGCCTTAAGGTTCTTTAGTTATTGATCGGAAACCGTTTTTGCTTACAAGGTCAATGTGACCTTGACCTTTGACCCCTTGACCCCAAAATCGATAGGGGTCATCTACTGGTCATGACCAATCACCATACCAAGTTTGAAGATCCTAGGCCTAAGGGTTCTTTAGTTATCACTCGGAAACCATTTGGTCTACGGACCGACGGACCGACGGACCGACAAGTGCAAAGCAATATACCCCCTTTTCTTCGAAATGGGGGCATAATTAAATTTTTTCAACTTAAGCAAGCACAAAAATTGCCAGGAAAACAACTCACAGTGTATGTTGTTACTTTTGGGGTCATAATCATCTTAGGACATATAATGTCTTTGTAGCCCAGTCAGATAATGAGTGGCAATGCTTAATTATTCACTTACTTAATGGTTAAATATTCATTCTTTGATATAACTGTAACATCAAATTCTTTAAATGCCAGTGAAAGCTTTAGGTGCATAAAGCAATAGACATTAAACATGATAAAATCAACTAGGTATCTTATATTTGTAAGTAAATCTAAATTTATTCAAGTCATAATAAGCATATTTGTATAAAGCAAACTAATTACCAAGTAAGTTCTGTATTCTTTTGTATCCTTTTCCTCTTTCATTTTCAAACTTCTCACTGAATTTTGGAGAATTTGGTCTAGAAAATAGATATACACATTTATATAATTATTATAATACAATATACATGTATAAAGGTAATCTTATTAAATGTTAAGTCAGTCATATGTTCTTTTTTATATGGAATGCATTTAGATATAAATATACAAAAGGAAAAGGACATAATTTTCAAATTTCCTGCTATACAATTGTATCATACAATACAAGACTATAAAAATTTAAATATTTGAATCTGATCTTATCATTTTAGAGCTTATAACTTGATATTTTTTAAGGATAACCAAATCTAAAAAAAGTTCATTTTGCATTTAGTTAATTTTATTGTATATTGAATTTCAAATATTAATATAGTTCAAATTACTTACCATAAATGTATTCCATAGAATTGGTTATCAATTTGCCTCCATTTTTAACTGCTAAGGAACTTTAAGTACACATTTGATGTCCCATTATACATGTTAATTTAGTTTCAGAAAATTGTTGTAAACCTGTATTAGTTGGAATCATTTCAACTAAATAACAATAACCACATTTAACTTTATACTAGCTCAGATGCACTCATAATAACATATCTTAAAACTTGTAAGCAGATCCAGACATTCATACACTTCTGTATAAATTGCCAGGATGAAGATTTGTTCTGGGTATTAGGTTACATGTAGCTAGAGTATTGTAACCTCACTATTCTCATGTATCAGATAGGTCAGCTTAACATGGGGTATTTTGAAAACTGTTGGAAGGGGTCATAATTTCCACTTGAGGGATCACAGATGTTTGTGATAAGAATATTTGTGTGGAAGAAAACAGTGGTAGATTTAGGGAAGGGTGCATAATTTAAGTCTTTGAGCATCTTTGAACTATGTAAGAAAAATATTTTTTTTAATTCTTCTTTTTTATGTTAAGCAGATACTGATGATACCTGTTAATTACAATATATTTAGATGATTCATGTGCAATAATAATTTTTAGAAAGTATTTTTTAATGTCAAAACTGGCTCTGAATTGGTATAATAGACTTCATAATGAATCATATATTTTTGATGGAATTTAATAAATATATTTTTCACCACCATGATCTGTAGAATGTTAAATCCTTATCAAACTAAAATATTGATTTTACACTTATTTACAGTTTTTTTATACATGCATTTTCATTGACTTTATGAATTAATTTCCAAGCTGATAATCATATCAGAGAACTACAAAAATACAAGTTTTAAAAGCATTTTTGAAGCCCCCTCAAAACAAGTCCTACATTGCTAAGTTTCAAAAGCACAACTTAAGTATACATTTTGTATCAAAATAACTTTCAAACAAACAGTCAAAGTCTGAGAAGTAGCAAATAAGTCTCTAGTACAAAATACTATCAAAATGAAGCACTTAAAAAGCCCTGGTACTTCACCTGAAGTACACATTCACAAATTCAGAAGCTCATTAGAAGCTGGATGGGGCTTCAGATGAAGTACAGCTGCAGTTGAAGCAAGTACACTTGAAGTCCCTAGTACTTCAGCTGAAGCACAGGTGCTAGTTATAAAAGTTCTATTAAAGTCCAGAAAAAGCATATTAAAAGTAGGGGACTCTTGTGAAGTGGGGGCTGCTTTTGTGGCTGGGTGATTACATATGAAAATGATGCCAAACAAGTATGTGCAATGCACAATGAGACTTATAAAAGCCAATATCATAAATATATATAGCAAGTTTAAAGCACTTGTAAGGAGACAAATACTTCTCAGAAACCAGTAAATCAAATTTTGGTTGCCAAGAATTTAAATTATTCAAACTGTCTAAATTCTGAACACAAAATTGAAATCATTTGAATTTATGCAGTACAAATCAAGTTAGAATGAAATTTATCTAAAATCGTTCCAAAGTAAATTGTGGTACTGCTGTACAGAAAGTTTATTTAATCATATAATTATATAAAGATAGAATAAGAAAATAATTCTTTCTAAGAATAG
>NW_026855135.1:0-10942 GCF_026571515.1 Ruditapes philippinarum | reverse complement strand
AAAATTACATATGTTTCATTTTATCTAGTAACCAGGATTTATTAAGCATTATATTCTATTGAAAATGAATTGGATACAATTTGAATTATTGTTTGTCTGTGCAATTGCATCAGTCCTTTTATGTTCGGCAGCAGATTGTGGAGATGTGAGTTCATATTTTTTCAGTTGTATAATTTTATCTATTTTGGAAAAAAAAAGTTGATTGAAACATGACACTTTTGAGCCGGTACCACTAAAATACGCAACGGAGATTTTTTGGCGCAACGGGCGCAACGGAGATATTTTTTTTTAGAAAACCGGCACAACGCCTTTTTTTTAAAGTCAATGTGCTATATTTAAGCATCTTAAGGTGACAACGGAGTCAATTGTCACTGAAAATACCTAAAATGAGATTTTTTGCTAAGTAGATTTATCAACCTTTTCTGAACACATTCGTGATTTAATTTTGGAAGCAGTTAGTCCAAAAAATGTGTTTTTAAACGTTTTAAAACGGTACCTATACTATTTGTAACTGCTACTCGCGTAACCTGTCGATTATCGATAACGCTCCGCCCCCTGTTGAGGCATCAATGAGGGAAATCGGTAGTTCCATATATCCGTGAATTACAGGTCCATACTTCTCGTAATACATGTATCGTACAACTACCGTACATCTTTTATGAATATCTCAACATTTAGCCTTTTTTATAAATTAAGAAATTGTCGGCCAATGTACGTAACATAAATAATTAAGCATAACGGCAATCGCACAACCACGGGGTTGAATAAAAATGTAGTTGCTAAAATATATCCATAATGTGTGAAAATAATTTGTCTGTCCCGTTAATCTGATAGATATTACATTGAGTTGATAGACTTTTGTACGGATTCAAGGGCTTACTTTACATTCAACCTCGTTTTCTATCAATGTCGAGTAAAACAACAACAAAAACAGACAACATTTTTATGTGAACGCCTATATGACTTGTGGTAAGGTGTACCTGACAAATTTCTAAACCATTTTAGATTGTCTAAGGATGATTATTTCTCTATAAAAAAAGATATTAAAATATATTTTCAGTGAAAATAAATTGTTCGCCAGTAAATCGGACACAGTACTAATAAATCTGGGACAAAGTATGAAATTTATTGTCTATCCCGGTAGAAACTGGATCTCTATGCCGTGCATAGATGATATTCATAATAGAAGTCAAGAAGGCCATATCATAATGATCGAGTAATACCTTTTATTTCTATTAAAATATGTGAAGCATTATCAATTTGGTGGATAAAATATATAATATCCTGTTCTTATTTGTACATCTACCATGGACTTTAAAAGACTGTCAGAAGCTCAGTTTTTTGTTATTTTATTTTATATTTTAACGGAATTTCATACACGAATACACAGGCAGAGTGACACTGGTATAATACAATAATAATGCTGATGATAATAATAATAAACTTATAAAAGGAAACAATTAAATACCCCGCTAGCGGTGCGCAAATGCGTTCCATTTCCCCCACTGAGTGCCTCAAATTTTACCGATAGTCACGTGACATGTGCGAAAGATACCAGACGAACAGTAAATCACGTTAAGAATTGAAGAAATTTCGGCTATAAACTGATATTAATCAGCAGCTTTTTAATTGGTCAGATGTCACTGGGTCATAAAATGTTGTTAGAGTATGTTACCGCAACTTGTGACCCTCTCTGGTGCGATATTTGTGTATTATGCAATTATTTAGCGTGAAACGTAGGGGTCCGAGAGAGAACAGCCGATTTATGACACTTCGTTTGATGCGGGTCGGACTAACTTTGAATCGGCATAACTTTTTTAATTATCAAGCAATTAACATGCGGTTTAAAAGCACATGAAAGGAAATTCATTTACGGAGGGAACCGTGTCAGGGATTTTTGTTTGCTCAATCAGCGACTTAATTATCTTTAATTACGTAATATGTATGGTGAAAAAGTCGCATAAAATGTTTGACGTTACGTAATATTTTTTTGAGCAAAGATAGAAAAAATTTGAGACACGGTTCCCCAGATAATATAAGTAAGGTTTATTTTCCAAAAGTTTGATGACAAAAAAATAAAAAATGACTTTGATATGACGATTTAAAATTTTAGGATTTTTATTCAAAATCAATCATTTACAAAAGCATTTTTTTCAAATATGTTATTTTTTATGCTGATCAGCGACATTTAATGCATAAAGATTAAATAAATAACAATTATAACTAAAATAACTTGGTTTAAATTACATTTATGTGAGTACCACGGAAAGTGTCTGTTGTCACCTTAAATGATTGTTTAGCACTATTAAGTAAGTATGTTTTAAGATGTTTCATAAATTGTATATGTTTAATTGCACTGAAGGGTTATATGCCTGGCGAAATGGAAATTTCATGGCGCAACGGATACTAATATATGAAATTAATTAACACCAAATAAATTTTTTAAAAAAGATTTGAAAAAATTAATCGTATATCAAATAACTGCAATGTTGATGTTGTAAAGGATTATGTGCCGGCGAAATGGACATTTTGTCTGTGCAACGGAGATTATTTATGGCGCAACGGAATTTAAAAAGAAAACAATGTTTGTCCTAATTAAGTAGTAATATGAAGAAGTAAATCATTAAAGATATTAACTGAATTACTGAAGTGGTGTAATAAAAGTCTGTTTTATTAATTTAAAAATGGAATTAAATACGTTTTTATCGTTATGGCTGACACTGAAAGACAAGTATATGGATATTTACAATATGTTTCATTTTTTTCCCGTTCAATTCGTTATTTTAACGAAAAGTACTGTAATAGCTTTTCTGTACATAATTTTCAGAGTTTTACTTGAAGAAAACGAAAAGTCCGTAATGCATACGTTTTGGATTTTTCTTAAATCTTTTTTCAAAAAAACGTGTTTAAATGGTTTTACGCTGAAAAAGAAAAACGTTTATTCCGCATGGCTGATTTTGAAGAAAAACATAAAATTTTTTAATCGTTTTTTTTTCCCCGTGAAAAAGGGTTATTTTACTTTTAAATATGTAAAAATTTAATCAATAAACATGAACATTTTAAGAAAAAAAATTTCCCTTTTTTTGACCCAAAAGTTTTGAAATTAAAGCGCTTAATTAAAACCCGTTACCACAAAACGAAACACTTTTCACCCAAACTTGAAAATTTTTAAAAAAAAAAACGACTTTCATGTAAAAATTGCTGTTCATTAAATTTTCCTTTTTAAAAAAACAGAAAACAACTAAATAATAAAATTAAAACCGTTTTTTTAAAAAATTTCCTTCCCCAATCAAAACCCTTTAAAAACAAATGCAAAACTGTTTTTTACGAAACCAGAAAATTTGGGTTTTTGAAGAATTTTTCCCAGGGGTTTTAAATCCCGATTTTAAAATTACCAAAATAAAACCCCGTTTTTGATTTATTGACATGTTTTTAAACACCATTTAGATAATGTAAAGAACATTTTTGATTTTAAGGGGATAAACTATTTTTTTTTCCAAATTTTTAATTTAAATTTTAATCCCCTAAAAATTTTAAACAATTCTATAGCATAAAAACATAAACAAAATAATAATTTTCAAACTGTTTTAAATTTTTTAAAAACGTTTTTGGTCAAAAATTTATTTTTTTTGAAGCACCCACGCCAATTTTAAACTAAAACCTATAAAAAAAAGGAAATTTAAAAAAGGGAGACGTAAAAAACATTTGGGACCCTGAACCCGGGAAATGGACACCCAAATTTTTTCTTTTAAAAGTTTTAAAAAAAAATTTAAACCCCCGTGCCAAAAGGGCACCAAATTTTTAAATTTGTTCCCATTCTGGGGCGAAATTGTTTCCTTTTGTAAATATCAAATTATGAAAATATGTTGGATTGCTTTTGATAAATGAACATACCAATGTATACGCAACAAATAATTATTGAAAAAGTACCACAATGATTTAATGAAAGATAAAAATTAATAAAAAGCAAATATATGATAAAACTGTTAAATAATCCCCGTATGCCGTCCGAAATAGTCCATTTCGCCGTAATAAATATCTTGGGTTACAATATCCTATTTTCAACATTCTTTCTAAATAAAGGAAAGCAAACACTTTTTAAAAGACTGTTTACTTATTATTCTCAAAACTTCTTAAGTTATGTTCAACACATAAGATCTACCCGTTTTGCAAATCTCATTTTTCCCGTTGCGGCCGAAATAGTCCAATTTCGGCCGTCCATGTAGAACGATATATTCAGTATTCACCCTAATTAAAATCAAACTTATACAGTAATATATGTAAAAAAAAATATGTATAAAATCACCGGAATACCAACTTATTATGATTATTTGTTTTAAAAAAAAAAAAAAACAGTACACACAGTTTTAAAAAATAAAATCTCCGTTTCACAATAATCCATCGGCGCAACGGAGTTTATGAAAGGTATAACAACAATACAATGAATGTTTATAATAAAAAATACTATTACAGTACTTTCGTTAAAATAACGAATTGAACGGGAAAAAAAATGAAACATATGTAAATATCCATATACTTGTCTTTCAGTGTCAGCCATAACGATAAAAACGTATTTAATTTACCATTTTTAAAATTAATAAAACAGACTTTTATTACACACTTCAGTAATCTCAGTTAATATCTTAAATGATTTACTTCTTCATATTACTAACTTAATTAGGACAAACATTGTTTCTTTTTAAATTCCGTTGCGCCATAAATAATCTCCGTTGCACAGACAAAATGTCCATTTCGCCGGCAACATAATTCCTTTACAACATCAAACATTGCAGTTATTTGATATACGATTAATTTTTTCAAATCTTTTTTAAAAAATTTATTTGGTGTTAATTAATTTCATATATTAGTACATACGTTTTGCCTGTTTTCCAAAATTATCTCCGTTGCGCCATGAAACTATTTCGCCAGGCATATACATGTATAATCCTTTAGTGAAAAAAAATATACAATTTATGAAACATTTTGAAACATACTTACTTAAAAGTGCTAAACAATCATTTTAGATGCTCAAATACAGCATATTGACTTTAAAAAAGGGGTTGTGTCGGTTTTTTTTCTAAAAAATATCTCCGTTGCGCCATGAAATTTCCATTTCGCCAGGCATATAACCCTTTCAGTGCAATTAAACATATACAATTTATGAAACATTTTAAAACATACTTACTTAATAGTGCTAAACAATCATTTTAGATGCTTAAATATAGCACATTGACTTTAAAAAAAAGGCGTTGTGCCGGTTTTCTAAAAAAATATCTCCGTTGCGTCCGTTGCGCCAAAAAATCTCCGTTGCGTATTTTAGTGGTACCCCTTTTGAGCTATATCATTTTTGTAGGTTTTAAAGTTATTTACTGAAATATTTTTAGACTTGCACTATGATCTAATGAGACCATCAACCGGACACTTTTGGAACATAATTTTTTCCGTACAGATTTCATTTTCGTACCTAGAGACGAAAAAATTTGACACAGTTCAGCTAGGTTCTTCTCCTAACTAACAAACTAGTTTGTTTATTTCTGATTGTATTGACACATATATCTGAGGCTGGACAAGGAGGGTATCAAAATTACCTAAATTGTCTACAGGCCTACCATGTGTCCGGACAGATATGTACATGATGTGATTTAATTCAGATAAAAGCTTGGGTGTTTTGATTTTTTATTTGTAACATGATATACAATATGTCAGCAACGAATTCTGAAGTTTTGGATATTCTATTATTCATTCTGCAAATGATTATAGCTGGTATATGAGGTCAGGCCTTGCTTTCTTGACCCCCGAATTTCAACGTCAACATTCTATCTATCTCTGGATACTGCCAACCCCTCTTACGAGTGTTAAAGGCAGGAATTTAGTGCACGTCGGATTTTTAGTAAAAGGTGAAGAGAAAAGCTAAAAAGAAAAGTCCAAACATTGACATGCTTGGAAGGTGAGACTGAAAATGTATTCAAGTCATGGTTAAAATGTTAATAGTGAAACAAGATGATAAGAGATAAAATAGTTTAAAAACACTGGGAGTAAGACTAGTACTGCAAACCCACCACTGCCTGTTTGAACTGACTCCGGTTGGGCAGGATGGCAATGTTACTAGGAAGTTTATTCCATAGTATAATGCTATGAGGGAAGAAAGAGTACTTATGGTAGTCCGGAGGATACCTGTATTTGACGTAGGGATAAGGGATGCATATGTCTGGTTAATCTATGTGGGGTTTGAACATAAGTTGGGAGATTAATTGCAACTAGGTTATGGTATATCTTCAGGGCTCGAGCTACTGGGCGATTCGGGCGAAATAGTCGCCGAATTCCGTCTGACTTCGCCGACATCCTACATGAAAGCGAAGATGAAGTCGCCCGATTTTATTGATCCATTATTGAAAATTACCAACAATAACTGTGAATAACATGTTGTGTGTGTTTGCTTAGTTTACCCTCGCTGCCGGAAAAAGGGACTGTCATGCATCTCAATCAACGCGAAATGTCATTAATCCGTTTGTTTACCAACATGTCATAAAAGTCATAAAAGTCTAATTAACAGACACTCGAGGAACAATTAGACTCCGCCCACGGAGGCGACATTATTAAACCAATCATTAAATCGCTAACATACACCTACCAGTAACAATTATTTATGATGGACGGATCAAACGTCAATTAAATTTTCACTATCGAATGATTGTCAGAATTAAGAGGACCGCTCGACATATAACTGTAACGGTAATTTTAAATGAAAGTTATGATAACCTTTTTTGTCGACGAGTTAAATTTGATAAAATTGACGGCGTATTACACTGTATTTATAACAAATGTAGTTAAATTAAAGATCGTTTCTTTCGTTATCTACTTTCATTTTCTTTACAACATAAGTGAATATGAATATAATGTCCGGCGCAAGCTTTTTAATAGTAAATCAGAAGGGAATAACTGTTAATCCACCCATGATATGATCCATGATAGGAATCAACTATGTCTTTTTTATCTTCATTTAATGCAATGGTTGCATTACATGATACTCATTCTTATTATTACTTGTTTCAAACTACTTTTAAATTAAAATTGAATATTCTGTTGTAACACAAATCCAATTCATTTAATAAGATATGTACAGTGAGTCAACATAATTGCAATAACATACAACAAACATAGATAAATGAATCTCCTCACTTCTCCTTAAAGTTTCCCCACTTCTCCCTAAAGCAGCTGGAGGGAGAAGTGACTTCTCCCTAAATTTTGAACCTAGCTTGAGCCCTGATCTTATAAAACATTATCAGTCTACAGTCCAATCTGCGATGTTCAAGGGATCGCCAGCCCAGTTCTTCCTGCATGGCTGTGACACTAGAGTGAGGGGAGTAATCCCTTTTAACCCATCTTATTGCACGTCTCTGGATCATCTCAACTTTGTCAATATTGGTTTTAGTATAAGGAGACCAAATAGATGAGGCATATTCAACCTGTGGGCGGACCAGGGACTTGTATGCTAGTTCTTTTACTTTCTCATTTTTAGTGATGACATTTCTTTTAATAAAGCCAAGGGATCTGTTTGCATTGGAAGTTATTCGAGATATATGTGTATTAAATTTAAGGTCAGCAGATAGATCTAGTCCGAGATATTTAGCATTTGTAACAGACTCTAGACTTGGCCATGGAGCATATATTTGTGTTTAATTATGGTCTTATTTTTGGTGATATGGATGACTTGGCATTTTGAAGGGTTAAACTCCATGTCCCACTGCTTCTCCCACAGAACCATATTGTCTAGATCATGTTGGAGAGTTGGGGGGTCTGAGGAGGAATTGATGGTTAGGTATACAGCAGTGTCGTCTGCAAATAATCTGACTTGGGATTTGAGGACAGAAGATGGTAACTTTGTTGATATATAGAAGGAAACAGAGGGGCCCTAGGACCGAGCCTTGGGGCACTCCAGAGGTAACTGGGACTTCAGATGAGCAGTCACTATCCACAACTACAGTCTGTCTACGGCCAATAAGGAATGACTGTATCCAGTTTAGAATTTGAGGACAAACACCATGTTCTTGCAGGGTATCTAAGAGTTTAAGATGGTTTACTTTATCGAAAGCTTTGGAGAAGTCAAGAAGTATGAGATCTGTTTGTTTGCCATTTGAAAGGTTGTTCTTGAAATAGACATTAAAATATTACTATTTACGGAGGTTGAAATAAACTTATTTACTTAATTTTAAAAGAAACATGCACTTATTGTTGATAAAAAAGTGACTGACAACCACTGAACAAAGAAAATACTAAATTAAGCATTTTCGGGGCCGTCCGGGTTTGGTGGTTGTCCGGTTTTGGTGGTCCCCAACCAGTAGTAAAAAAAAAATGCTTTGTTTTATATTTACAAATTTAATGGATTGGGACTTTTACTTACACAGGTCTAAGTCAAAATTGCTAAAGGCAATACTACTTACAGTACTGCTATTTGCATCCCCTAAGAATGGTTTAACATTAATTGCATTAATTTGAGAAATAAATATATTCTTTTATGAAATGATTTGTCTGTCTATCTTGGCTATTTGTCTGCACTTCATAAACAACTTTATACATCAAAATATTTAACCAATATTTTTGAATGGAATTATTTATTAACAGTGACAAGAGTTATTGTTCTTATCTTTTTCAATGAAAATATTGATTTTATTTAATTAACAATTACTTTTTCGGTTTCCTGTGTGTATGTAAATAAAAAGGCTGACTGGACATCTTACGCTTTTTATATGCCCGAAAGGGCATATTATGTTATACCCCCTGGCGTCCGTCTGTCTGTCTGTCCGTCCGTCCGTCCGTCCGTTAGCAATTTGGTTTCCGGAGCATAACTTAAGTTCCATTTGGCCCACAATGTTCAAACTTCATAGGATGATTGTCCATATTGGGTAGAAGACCCCTATTGATTTTGGGGTCAAAAGGTCAAAGGTCAAGGTCACTATGACCTTAAAACTAAAAACAGTTTCCGGAGCATAACTTAAGTTCCATTCGACCCACAATGTTCAAACTTCATAGGATGATTGTCCATATAAGGTAGAAGACCCCTATTGATTTTGGGGTCACAAGGTCAAAGGTCAAGGTCGCTATTACCTTCATACTGAAAACAGTTTCCGGAGCATAACTTAAGTTCCAATTGACCCCACAATGTTCAAACTTCATAGGATGATTGTCCATAGTGGGTAGAAGACCCCTATTGATTTTGGGGTCACAAAGGTCAAAGGTCAAGGTCACTATGACCTTAAAACTGAAAACAGTTTCCGAAGCATAACTTAAGTTCCATTCGACCCACAATGTTCAAACTTCATAGGATGATTGTCCATATTGGGTAGAAGACCCCTATTGATTTTGGGGTCAAAAGGTCAAAGGTCAAGGTCACTATTACCTTGATACTGAAAACAGTTTCCGGAGCATAACTTAAGTTCCAATTGACCCACAATGTTCAAACTTCATAGGATGATTGTCCATATTGGGTAGAAGACCCCTATTGATTTTGGGGTCACAAGGTCAAGGTCACTATTACCATGATACTGGAAACAGTTTCCGGAGCAGAACTTAAGTTCCATTTGGCCCACAGTGTTCAAACTTTATAGGATGATTGTCCATATTAGGTAGAAGACCCCTATTGATTTTGGGGTCAAAAGGTCATGGGTCAAGGTCACTATATCCTTTAAACTGAACACAGTTTCTGGAGCATAACTTAAGTTCCATTTGGCCCACAATATTCAAACTTCATAGGATGATTTTCCATATTGGGCAAAAGACCCCCTATTGATTTTGGGGTCAAAGGTCAAGGTCACAATTACCTTAAAACCAAAAACAGTTTCCGGAGCATAACGTAAGTTCCATTTGGCCCACAATATTCAAACTTCATAGGATGATTGTCCATATTTGGTAGAAGACCCCTATTGATTTTGGGGTCACAAGGTCAAAGTCACTTTTACCTTAATACTAAAAACAGTTTCTAGAGCATAATTAAAGTTCCAATTGGCCCACAATATTCAAACTTCTTAGGATGATTGTCCATATAAGGTAGAAGACCCCTGTTGATTTAGGGGTCACAAGGTCAAAGGTTAAGGTCATTATTAATAACTTAAGTATTTATCAACCTACAGCTGTAAAATTTTATAGGATGAACAGCGAATTCCCATGTCTTACAAATGCTTCATCCTTACTAAAAAAAAAACACTTTCGGGCATATAATGCTCCGCCTAGCGGTGCTCTTGTTGAGAAAGTTCATCATTTCAGATGAGGGATTTCACACATGTTTCCAAAATGTGCGTAATCTTTGAAAGTATAGCGTGACTCCCATATTAAATCATGCATCCTAGTTTAGATACTGAACAGTATACGGTTATACATACGCCATAACGTCCAATTGTCCTGGAAATCAGGTGACTGTTCAGGAAGTGTCATGGAGATGATTTATGTTGTGGTAAAAGTATTCCTCTGCAGTGAGAAATAATACATTTTTAGGCAGTCTTATGTCAAGTTAATATGAACAATTCTAGAATGCTGATTAACGGAATGGTTATCCCCAGACAGTGTAGCAATATACAGGAATGATGACAGTAATCCTTTGATTGGTAAATCTCTGTGACCCTTTCCAACTGATATGCTATCGGAAATAATTAAGATCAGTTAAAAGATGATTTGTTTACCCCCTGTTGTAATCTATTCTGCAGGAATCAGAAAATATTTCCACTTTTTTTACCAAACTAAATGGCTAATTGTTCATTCTAAACAAACCTTTATGCTATTCTGTAACAAATTGAATTTACAAACCCTTATAAATAATAATAATAAAAATAATAATGAATTTATTTAGATAAGCAACACAGTTAGAGATGCCCTGTCTTTCCTATGAACCTGTATCAAATTTACATAATGATGATAAATTAACACTGATTGGCTATGCAGAGTTTTTTGA